>NW_028169424.1:60107-67607 GCF_963971535.1 Notolepis coatsorum | reverse complement strand
TGCGCAAGTGTGTGTGTATATTCGTGTGTGTGTATGTGTGTGCGTGTGTGTATATGTGTCTGTCTGTCTCTGTGTGTGTGCGTGTGTGTGTTTCTGTGTATCTGTGTCTGTGTGTCCGTGTATGTGTCTCTGTGTGTATTTGTGTGTGCAGGTCTGTCTGTGTGTGTGTGTTTGTCTGTGTCTGTGTGTGTGTATATGTGTCTGTCTGTCTCTGTGTGTGTGTGTTTCTGTGTCTGTGTGTGTCTGTGTCGTGTGTGTGTGTGTGTGTGTCTGTGTGTGTGTGTCTGTCTGTGTGTGTGTATGTGTCTGTCTGTGTGCATGTGTGTGTATGTGTCTGTCTGTCTGGGTGTGTGTGTGTGTCTGTCTGTCGCTGTGTGTGTGTGTTTCTGTGTGTCTGTGTGTGTCGTGTGTGTGTGTGTGTGTGTGTGTGTGTGTGTGTGTGTGTGTGTGTGTGTGTGTGTGTGTGTGTGTGTGTGTGTGTGTGTGTGTGTGTGTGTGTGTGTGTGTGTGTGTGTGTGTGTGTGTGTGTGTGTGTGTGTGTGTGTGTGTCTGCGTAACTCAACTGAATGATGAGAAACAAAGCAGACCACTGCTCGGGCTCTAGATCAGATGTCTCTCCTCCTGGTGAGACTGTAAGAGGTCTTCACACCCCGGCGCTGCCAGAGTTCCTGCATGATCCATCCTTCCTGAGAAGTTGAACCCTTTCACTACCACTACCACACTACATAAGGTTAACCCTTTCACTACCACACTACAGAAGGTTAACCCTTTCACTACCACACTACAGAAGGTTAACCTTTCACTACCACACTACAGAAGGTTAACCTTTTACTACCGTAACCACACTACAGACGGTTAACCCTTTGTCGTGTGGCAGTGAAAGGGTTAACCATTTGGTAGTGTGGCGGTGAAAGGGTTAACCATTTGGTAGTGTGGTAGTGAAAGGGTTATCTAGACTAGACTCTAGATGCTCCGATCGCGACTATTGTTATTGTTGAACCTATGAATTGCACATAGTTCTCTTGTCATATTTATCAACTCCCATGAATAACGTCTGGAATCTGGAAAGAGAAAAGGTCGATAAATTGTTTTGTGTTCGACGACATCAGTCTGGGGGATGTTTTATTCAGTGTGATGATAACTCTTTGCTAATACTGGTAGTATTAAATAACGTGTGTTTTACATACAATTTCGTAACGCCACAGGCGACCGCCCGTAAAGATGCCAGTGGAGGTTTGTATACGGTATACGAGCTTCTCGGTGTGTGGAAGAGGTATGGACTTCAGCGAAGCCTTTAAGGGTCCATATTAGGACGCTTATGTCTGAGACATGGCCTGACTGGAACTGACACAAGCACTGAGAAACTCCCACGTCATACTATATTTATCATACCCAGTACTACAGTACTCTAGTACATTACTCTCTACTACAGTACTCTAGTACATTACTCTCTACTACAGTACTCTAGTACATTACTCTCTACTACAGTACTCTAGTTAGAGTCTAGTACATTACTCTCTACTGCCCCACAATGGTGGAATGAACTACCCACCCCAGTTAGGACAGCCGAAACCCGTCCAATCTTTCGCCGTCAACTAAAGACGCACTTCTTCAACCATTATCTGAAATAAAAAATAAATAAATAAAATAAATAAATCTAACCCTAACTAACCTTACTGTCATGCACTTGTCCTAATAAACTAACCTAGCACTCAACACTTTGATGAACATTGTTACTCAGCTGATAGAGTTGTACCCTTCCTGATGACTTGTCGTACAGAACTTGTAAGTCGCTTTGGATAAAAGCGTCAGCTAAATGACTAAATGTAAATGTAAATGTACTACAGTACTCTAGTACATTACTCTACTACAGTACTGTATCTACTACAGTACTCTACTACAATAGTCTCTACTACAGTACTATACTACAGTACTATACTACAATAGTCTCTACTACAGTACTATACTACAGTACTCTACTACAATAGTCTCTACTACAGTACTATACTACAGTACTATACTACAATAGTCTCTACTACAGTACTATACTACAATAGTCTCTACTACAGTACTATACTACATTACTCTACTACAATAGTCTCTACTACAGTACTCTACTACAGTACTATACTACAGTACTATACTACAATAGTCTCTACTACAGTACTATACTACATTACTCTACTACAATAGTCTCTACTACAGTACTCTACTACAGTACTCTACTACAGTACTCTCTACTACAGTACTCTACTGCATTACTCTACTGCATTACTCTACTACAGTACTCTACTACAATAGTCTCTACTACAGTACTATACTATAGTACTATACTACAGTACTCTACTACAGTACTATACTACAGTACTATACTACAGTACTCTACTACATTACTCTACTACATTACTTAGTGTTGATGCAGTGTTGAACTATGATGCAGTGTTCAGTGTTGCAGTATCAACAACAGAATTTTAAACGCAGTCCATTTAGAATGTTTATGTTGTCAAGTTGAAACCGCGTCTTTAGTGGAGAATGGGGTCCAAAAAAAGGCTGCTCTGCGGAAAACGAGAGAATCCGAGATTTGGCTCAGCGAGGGAACCTTCAGAGCTACAGTCCTCCTTGGCCTCCTGACATCCAGAATGCCTCCGCGCCCCTTCTCCCAGGACAGGTCACAGACTAGGAGGCCCTGGCTGCGGAGGAGCCAAGGTCACCTTTTTACCTCAACCGAACGGTATAAAGAAACAGACAAATACAAAATACTATATAAAATGCACAAGTCAATGCACTAAAATAAATACACAAAATAGTCACAACAGGACCAGGGATGTATGACCTATAACAAGCCTAAAAAAGCCAATGAAAACAAGTGAGTCTTCAGCCGCGACTTAGAAATCTCTAGGGTTTGGGCAGATTTGAGAATTTGTAGTGGCAGACTATTCCACAACTTGGGGGCGGGCAGCCACCGCAAAAGGTTGGTCGCCTTTAGTCTTTGTCTAAACGCTGGGACATCTAAAAGTACCTCATTCCATGACCTCAGTGCTCTAACTGACCTTTAGTCTTTAGTCTTTAACCTCGGGACATCTAGAAGTACCTCATTCGATGACCTCAGTGCTCTAACTGGGGTGCGAACATGGAGAAGTTCAGCCAGGTACTGAGGGGCTCAGACCATTCAATGCCTTAAAGACAAACGGGGCGACCGTGGCTCAGGTGTTTTCTTCCTATTGCTATCTTATCTTCATTGGGGAATGTCTGGGAGTGTTGCATACTTGGATTTTTATTTTATTCTTGATTTATTGTGATGTTTCTTCTTGACTTGTTTAAAGAAGACTTGTACAGCCCATAGGGGCATTACCTTGTGATTTCAGGGCTTTACAAATACATTTGTTTTGATTTGATTTAGGAGGTAGATCAGTCGTCTGGTAATCCAGAGGTTTCCGGTTCGATTCCTACTCCTCCCGGGAAGGGTGTCGAAGTGTCCTTGAGCAAGACACTTAAGGCGCGGAAATCCCATGGGGGACAGGGGGGACATGTCCCCCCCCCCCCATCCTGAGAAAAATAATCTTTTTGGAGAACATCTGATCTAAGGTAAGGAGTCTATGTTACCATTCTTGGGGTAATCGGAGCTGTATTCGCTGAGATAACAGCGTGTCCCCTATGTGCCATGTGTGTGTGTGTGTGTGTGTGTGTGTGTGTGTGTGTGTGTGTGTGTGTGTGTGTGTGTGTGTGTGTGTGTGTGTGATCTTGCGGGAACGAGAGAATCGATTTTTCAGCTCGCGTCTATAGCGTGCATACGTACACATATACTATCGATAATCTAGCGTTTATTTGAAAACGATTCATAACGCTTTTGACAACGTGTCTAGTGTATTCGAGAATATTCCAATAAATGCCGCTTATGAGGGAATCTTTCTATCTTCCCGGAAATTTTCGAGAGAACGATAGCTGTTCGAAATGCTATAAAAAGGATATGAACCGATTAAAAAAACAATCCGTTTCGACAATGTTGACTGCAAACGAGTCATTGATAAGCGACGGGCAGATTAGACACATTAGGCCATAATTTAAAACATAGATTAGGCGTTTTTAACGCTAACATTGAAGTGGATGGTGGCATTCAACACGGTAAATCAACGTTAATCAAAGGCACTGAAAGGCCCCCCCGCATTTCCTTCACAATGGTTTTATCAACTGCCTCCCGAGTCCCACCCCCAGCACGCAGTCAGTGGTGCATGATGCAGGTAGGCTGAGTGCGTGTGTAAATATCACCGTGACGAGTCTGTCATTGGTCGCAGACCTTTCCAGTAAGTTGTTCAAACAAAGGATATGTTAGACATGTCTTTACTTCTACCACTCAATACAATAAAACACATTTATAATCACCACCTTCTCTTAATTTTCGCTGCATTGAATTACAGGGCACTCTTTATGTTAGCTAGCGGTTAGCTCACATTGCTGATTGATTGATTGAATATATATATTTTTTTTAAGATATTTTAGTTTTTTTCCCATTTTTACACAAACAACAAACGACAAAAAGACATTGAAATTAAAAGATTTACATTGAAATACGAATGAGAAAAAATATACAATAATAATAATAAAAATTACAAAAATATAAAGCAGCACTAACAATCATGAAGTGTTCTGTATAGAGGCCCAAGGCTTATTACAAAAATGCAAAAAGAAAAGAAATTAAATACAAAATTTTATGAACAGGCATGACTTTGAATAAATGTAACTCACATCTTGGGTACGTAATACAGATACACTAATTAAGTAAATGATAAATGAAATTACAATAAACAAACTGAGCCCTCCCAGTGACCCACCCCCCTACACCCCCCCCCCATACACACATGCACACACACATTCACACACACAAGCTGCATCTACGTATTTAACTACTGGGAGTGGCTGGGGTGGTATCTAGTCAGTGTCTGCTCGACAGGTACAGGAGAGCTTCGATAGATCCAGCATGTCAGTTCACACAGGAAGGAGAGACCCCTTGGACACCAGGTCAGCTCATCCAAAAAGGAGAGGCCTGACAGACATACCAGTACAGTTCACCTGGGAAGGAGAAACCCAGCAACCCAGACTATATTTGAGAGAGCAGGTGAATATCGGGATCAGCCGGGAGGCAGACGCTGTAGTTCGTTAACATGGATTATAAAGGGCTGCCATATGTTGTAAAAGTCTTTATTAACAGATTGCAGAATGGGTACAATACAGTACAGCTCAATACACACAATTGTTAAGGGCATGCAGACCAGAGAAAGACTTTCGTCTTGTTTACATCAGGGTCCCCCACACTAGCTGCTAGTAACATCAACCAGTGTTTGACTAGTTAGCTACCTGGTAGATCGAAGCCCATTATAGAATAATAGTGAAATGCTAAAATCATTTGATAATGATGTCATTAGGCAGAGCAGGCAAGAAATGGTACACAGACACTGACAGCAGAGCTGGGGACAGATACAGTAGGCAGGAACAGACTGGCAGAGACAGGGAGTCTCAGGTAAATTTGTTGAGTTTTTCTTTAGCAACATTATGAAATGTTCTCTATTTTTTAGACTTGTAAAATATGGACATGTTTTTATTTAATTTATTTAACCTTTATTTACCCAAGCAAGCAATTACGAATAAATTCTTAACATTCATTTGAACATAATTGGACAATGCCATGGATTGTTGCCACTCTCAAACTTAAACTGGTGACTCAAGTTCAAGTTTCAAGTTTCTTTATTAGTTGTCATACAGAAGTACAGAATACTTTTATATAAAATGCTTCTTTCTGTTTTGCTCCAGAGATTGTGCTAGATAAAAATAGATAAGTATACAAAGTATAGTAAGTATAAAATAGAAGTCAAGTACGTAGACAAAAGTGTTCAATATATACATATATACAATGTACAATGCAGAGTAGAAAAGTAACTGAGTTACAATACAATATACTATATACTATACAGTACAATGCAGACATGGGATGAGGTACAATTTAGGTACAATTTACAGTAAGGTGTAATGAGGTATGGGTTGTAGTGCACATTCTTTGCCAATAAATATAAAGTGTGTTTAGGTGTTCTAAAGTGGGTAAAGTGGGTGCTGCAGTGAGTTGTTTGTTTAAAGTGAGTGTGTGTGTGGATGTGTGTGCTGTGAGTGCATTTGATGGTTGTTACGATTGTTCATTGTTCAATCATTGTTCATTGAGCATCCTGATGGCCTGGTGATAGAAGCTTCTTCTTAGTCTCTCTGTGCTTGCCATGAGACTCCGGTATCGCTTGCCTGACCGCAGCAGTTCAAAGAGGCAGTTGTTTGGGTGGCTGGAGTCTTTGATTATTCTCTTAGCCTTGCCCATGCACCACTTGTTGTAAATGCCTTGGAGAGTGGGAAGCCCCCCTCCAATTGTGCGTTCGGCTGAACGGGCCACTCTCCGGTCTTGTGCAGTGCTATTCCCAAACCAGGAGGTGATATTGTGCATGAGTAGAAGTTCTTGAGGATCTTCGGACTCACGTTGAACTTCCTTAAGCGCCTAAGGAAGTAGAGGCGTTGTCGTGCCTTCTTGATAACACTGTCAATGTGTGTGGTCCATGTCAAGTCCTCGGATATGTGGACTCCGAGGTACTTAAAACTGTTCACTCTCTCAAACGGTGCCCCATCGATGCTGAGGGGGCTGTAGTCTCCCTGACCCCCGACCTCCCGAAGTCCACAATCATCTCCTTTGACTGAACCACGATTTGTTTAAACAGTCAACATAACATACCAAAGTGCTTGACTTAAACATAACATATATCAAAGTGCTTGACTTAAACTTAAAAGTCTCTTCTAACATACAAAATAACTCTGTTCCTCAATATACATTTAACATATTACAACGTAGGCTATGTGTTACAGCACTACTTTTGGTGTCCCCCCCCAGGAATTGCTCTTGAGAAAATGTAACGCAATTGTCCCCCCCAAAGTTGATATCAGATTTTTGCCCCTTAACCCCCTAACTGCTCCCAATGAGCAGGTCGGCACCTTGCATGGTCGCCTCTGCCATCGGTGTGTGAATGTGTGAGTGAATGGATAAAAATGTGAGGAACAAAATTGTAAAGTGCTTTGGATGAAAGCTGCTCTATAAATGGACCATTTACCATTTTACAAACAGCAGAATTGAATAAGATCAATCCCGGAGCCGGCCAGCGGCACTGGGACTGAGGACAGGCCAAGTGTCAGCAGTTCACCCCCCCTCTCATGTCTCGCGAAAGCCAACAAAGATCCAAAGGTAAGAGACCTAAGAGGTTCCTCGGAGTGTGTGACTCACTTCTCTCTGACCCTCCCGCACCCTCCGGCTGACCACCCTGAATCGCTGACTTCTCCCCCCCCCAAGGCTGTGCTGATGGTGGTGCCTGAGCAGGGGGCCCTGCCCTCTCGCAGAATGTCCATGAAAGCCTCCCTCTACCCCCCTAACCCTTCTTCCCCGTGCGAGAGTCGAAGAGGGGGCCTTTTCATGTTGTTGCT
>NW_028169424.1:40824-59907 GCF_963971535.1 Notolepis coatsorum | reverse complement strand
ATTATTATTATTTTTATTATTATTTTTATTATTATTTTTATTTATTTTTTTATTATTATTATTATTATTATTATTATTATTATTATTATTATTATTATTATTATTATTATTATTATTATTATTATTATTATTATTATTATTATTATTATTATTATTATTATTATTATTATTATTATTATTATTATTATTATTATTATTATTATTATTATTATTATTATTATTATTATTATTATTTATTTTTTTTATTTTTTTTATTATTATTATTATTATTATTATTATTATTATTATTATTATTATTATTATTATTATTATTATTATTATTATTATTATTATTATTATTATTATTATTATTATTATTATTATTATTATTATTATTATTATTATTATTATTATTATTATTATTATTATTATTATTATTATTATTATTATTATTATTATTATTATTATTATTATTATTATTATTATTATTATTATTACTATTATTACTATTCTAATAATAATAATTATTATTATCATCATCGGTTTTGTCTCCTCTTATACAACTGGCCATAATCTACAATGTGTTATCTATTGAGCATGCAAACTAGAGTGAAACGTAATGCTTTGATGTGCCACGTTAAAGTGGATCATCTTCACAGCTTTTTAAGTTAAATGCAGGTGTTTTCTTTTGGTGGGTTCCCCTCTCTCTCTCTCCGTGAGGACATCCAGACAGCCAGTCTGTTTTCTTTTCTTTTCAACAGACCTTATAGGCCTTTCGCCCCAAACATCTCAGTTCGTTTACTCAAGAAACACGGTGATTCCAACCGTCTTTTATGCCAATGACATTTATTTTTTGTGTAAATGTGGAGATTAAATTATTTTCTCCTGTAGGAATGGACTCCAAAGTGTTACATCGATGTGTCCCTAATATGTAAGACTCTATACTTGTCTAATGTGTCCTTATTTGTACATACCGCAGACAGTTTATTGTATATCAATACCTGCTTTTTTTATTCTGTTAATTGTTGCTTTTTATTCCTTTATGCTGGAGCAGACGGAGAGTATAGAATCCCATTGTACTTGTTGCATAATGTCAAATAAAATCTGAATCTGAAGACTATGAATGAATGAATGAATGAATGAATGAAAACTTTATTTAACAGATTGCAGAATGGGTACAATACAGTATGGCTCAATAGGGGGATGCAGACCAGAGAAAGACGTTTGTCTTGTTTACATCAGGGTCCCCCATTTTCAATTCATATAGAATATATATATATATATGATCAGCGATCAACCGTTGCAGTTATTTCAACAAGCAAAAAAAAGGGGGGGGGGGGGGGGGAGGCTATGACTTCCAACAATTTCCACCCCCCTCCCCTCCCAAAAAAAGAAAGAAAGAAAATGGATTACTACTACCTTGTCTTTTATCCTGAGAACAATTCAAGTGTTGACTTTAGTCTGAACAGCCCTGCGGTCGCTTGTGTTGAGCTACTCAGAAGCCCCCCCCCCCCGCCCCCCCCACGCGGGGCCCCCAGAGATCAAAGGAAACATCACTCTCACTCTCTCCTCCCACCGTGCGCGCTTCAAACCTTCCTTCTCTATACTGTATATATTTTAACACACGAATTACACGGCGTTAACACAAGCATATTTGAATGTCATTTGGGAGGACGAATGGGAAATAATCTTATTGGAAATCGAAGTCATTAATAATTATAGCCTATATATAAATATACGCAACCGTTTTTTTTAAAGATGTCTTTGATATATATTGCCTTTGTCGTGCATGGATTACGCCTTTTATAGCTCAATACAGACAGAGCAATATATACACACACACACACACACACACACACACACACACACACACACACACACACACACACACACGCACACGCACACACGCACGTGCGCGCACACACACACACACAAGCACACACACCGGGGATGAGAGACTGCAAGAGAGAGTGCATGGAGGGAAAGAGAGAGAGAGGGGGAGAGAGAGGGGGAGAGAGAGAGAGAGAGAGATAGAGAGAGAGAGAGAGAGAGAGAGAGAGAGAGAGAGAGAGAGAGAGAGAGAGAGAGAGAGAGAGAGAGAGAGAGAGAGAGAGAGAGAGAGAGAGAGAGAGAGAGAGAGAGTGAGAGAGAGAGAGCCGAGGATACTGACTGGACACGATAGATGAAAAATGCTAATTCATATACGTTTGTAAAAAGGTGTTTTGCTGACGACATTACTATATAAACACGCTGCTATGACGCTCTCCGAGGTGCTGCGTCCTCAAGGTAATAATTACTGCGGCTAATTGGTTCCCTCCCGTTATATGCGCGCGGGGGCTGAAGCGTCGCGCACAATAATAAAACACGTAACGTATTAGTGTTTTATAGACTTTGCGGATGTCTACATAGAAGCTCGACCAGCCTTGAGCGGCGAGATTAGAGGCAGCTCAAGGGGCGAGTGTTGTTAATGACGCGTTATTATAACAGAACCCTGTTGTTGCTTTCAACTTCCAATGTGGTGATTATGGAGGAGGAAGTTAGGAACCTCCTTTGTGACGGCGGCTCAATGATTGACATCACATCCCCCACGAAGATACACTTGTTTGAAATGTAAAATACACTGTAAAAAAAAACGGCAAATGTCTGGCAGCAAGGGTTGCCAAATACTTGTTACTGTCAAATTACAGCAAAATAAATACGTTTACAGATTACAACAACCTTTATTGAATGGTTAATATTTTGATCAAAAGTATAATTTACTGTATTCTTATGGCATTTACACTTAAAGTAGAAAAACAAAAGTATAATCTGTAAAATAATACAGTGCATTTCCCGTGTTGCCTGCCCTGTCATCCTTATGATTCCATAGTTGGATATCTGCCATCCCATATACATAACTGATAGACTATTTGACTGGTCGTTTTAATTCAGCTACTCGTTGACAACGATATGTTTTATTGCCATTGTCACTTCAATAACATTCAAATACAACACTATGCTTTGCATAATAAGAAATCTCAACTAATGACTTTGATTGATTGATTGAAAAGTTTATTAACAGATTGCAGAATGGGTACAATACAGTACGGCTCAATACATACAATTGTTAAGAGGATGCAGACCAGAGAAAGACTTTCGTCTTGTTTCCATCAGGGTCCCCCATTTTCAATTCATCATATGACACACATGACATACAGATAGACAGTACTGCTACATCTATACATTTATGACATACATGATGAGGGAACAACCTGCTGACAGATTGTGAGAAAACCTGTCTTGCCAGTACTACTCTACTAAACTCACCCACCTCTGGAATTTAGTATCTCTTCCTGGACAAAAAGGTCCCCTTTGTACACCTGTCATCCATTAAAGTAAGCACTGTGTTATAACTTACCCATTTAAGAACAGTATAGTGCTGTAGTCAAGTGAAGAAAAGTCAGGGAATACTTGAACCTACAGCCCTTGCTGTGTTAATGACATGCTCTTCACATTGAGCTCAACAGGGAATGGAACCCCTAACCCTGGCAGTGTTAGTGCCTTGCTCTACCCATTGAGCGACACAGATAATGGAACCCCTAACCTTGGCAGCATTTGTGCTATGCTCTACTAATTGAGCTAAACATTAACCCCAAACCTTGCTGTGTTTATTATTAATCTAATTCAGAAATTAATAGCAGCAATGAATGTACAACAGTGCTGTATATACCGCATATTTACATTGATATTTGTATATTTATCGTCTAAATATATCCATATTTGTCTGAATATACCTGCATCTAACCCCTCTATATATTTACTTATACACCTGCATATAACCCATAGCTCTGTATGATAGCATGTACAATAATGCTGTACCATATTTATTCTCACCACATATATATATATATTTATTCTCACCACATTATATATATATATATATATATATCCACACCAGTCTGTATTTACCTGCACATAGTCCTTTTACATATCTGTAGATATTATGTATATCTGTACATATCCCTTACTCATAGTTACGCTGCTGGCCAGTATGACTACTACCATACTGTCTTTATACCTGTATCACTGTACATATTCTACAACAACTCTGTACCTCTGATTAACACTACACTCAGTAGTACTAATCAGTATATTTTGTACCCAGTTTAATCACCTGTACATTGTATAATACTATTGCACTTTACTGTTACATTTGCACTCTGGTTGGACGCCAAACTTATTTTCGTTGTACTGTACTTGTGCTGTATGATTTTAATAGAATCTAATCTAATAACGTGGTGTCACTGTATGTTTACATTCATTAACTTGACATTCTCTCCCCAGCAGCCTCCCTACAAAACCCTCCTGCTCACCTACAAGTCCCTCCACGCTCTGGCACCTCAGTACCTCACTGACTTTATTCGGCATGCAACGACACTCAATGTTTTTTAGCGGTACACACAGCGGTTAGTTTTGAGCACACACACCGGAACACACACGCATGCATTGTCTCTTTAGAATCGCCGATGCAATTCGTCTCTGCGATTAACCCATCCCGTCGTCCTTCCCCCCCAAGGGCAGCCGGGAGCAGACAGGCGTCAACGTGAGCCGCGCCAAGGGACCAATCCAAGTGCTCCTGTCCGTCTTCGTCAAGGACGCCACAGCGTTAGCGATCTGTTGTTGTGCATGTTTTTCCATTGGGTTTATCTTATCGGGGGGGAAACCCTTGCGAGCACGGGGAGAACATGCAAACTCCACACAGAAAGGCCTGGGAGATACCCCACCTGGGTAACTGGCATCATGGAAACCTGGTCCCCAAGCAGGAATCGAACCCTGGACCTTCTTGCTGTGAGGCGACAGTGTTAACCACTACACCAGCGTGCTGCCTATTTACCCTTCAATCTCCCCCCAATCCCATTCAGTCTTGTCCACTCAAGATCAAATTCATCCCCTTGTCCGCTCAAGATCAAATTCATCCGCTTGTCTTAATTAAACGGCACAGACTACAACGTATAACATAATGACATATCAGTATACTACACCTGCGTATACTGTATACTTTACTTACTCATAGTATATATTTTGATTCTAGTGATTATTGTAACCATGTTTATTGTAATGTATAATATAACTGATCAGACCCTCATCTGCACCTTTGATCACACTGCCTGCTCAGATGCTTATATTGTTTACACTGCCTATTTTTTATTTTTTACTTTACTTTACTTTACTTTACAGATGACTTATGGTAAATAAACATTTGTTTGTATATTGAGTTTTTAATGGTAGTTGATGTTACATTGACACACTAAATCTTTTTTATATTTGACAAAATATTGGTGTAGCTTGCAGATAGAAGTTATTGTTTCGGTTTGAAAAGGCATTGTTGACAGACAAAATGCCAAACTGAATGAGAGGACTTTCCATAAGTTCCTGATAGTGCGCTGATTAAAATCCTTGGCATGGAGTGCTATAGCTGACAGATTGTCAGAAAACCTGTCTTGCCGATACTACTCTACTAAACTCACCCCCGTCTGGAATTCAGTATCTCTTCCCGGACAAAGGTCCCCTTTGTACACCTGTCATGCATTAAATACATAATCGACATGACATACATAAGATGCCCATATATGACAAGAAAGGTAAACAAAAATGTCTTCACACAAAGAACTGGACAAACTGGAGAATAGGCCAAATGTCATATCTCCTAAACCTTGGCGTTGTTATAAGAACACTGTCAGACTGTTGCCTAGTGTCTTTGAGCTGTATACTAGTTAAACTATTAACTAGTCAAGGCTATCGACATAGAATATGTATTTTAACACAGAACTATATGACATGATAATATTTTCCTATCACATTCCCCCATATTGATCATAATCTTGATACAGAATAACTAGAAAATGTTATGATTCAAAACCTTACAAATATCTAAATACTGTTTAATATTAACTCTAAAAATGCTGTTTAGAATACTAGCGTAATCACTGCGTACCATGCCAAAGAAACATAACACTTTATTAAACATCAAACAGTCAAAAAGGCACAGCACTGTTATATATCATACTTGGCTATCGCGTCTCGCTCTACCAATGAGATATCCTCTTATCTCCACGCACATAGCGTGCACGCGAAACAAACAAATGCACCCACTTGCACGTGACCAAGCCACTCCCATGCGTCTCCCTATATGACGCCGGAAATGGTCACGCTCCACCTTCCTCATTTTGTTTCCAACAAGGAAGTAGCAGTGCACTCCGTGAACTAGTTGTTATGAAACACGGAGAAATTACACAATGTTGGGTATTCGCCAGAAGTTCACCAGCCCCCGGAACCTTCTCGGCACATCCTAACAGCGCAACGGGCCTGTCCTGGGTTTTCCTCGTCTCGTGACAGCGGACTGAGGGATGTCGCGCGACGGTTAGCGGTCGAGCTAAGTCGTGCACAGGTAGGGCCTGCGCTATCAGGCATTGATACTAGCATGAGTAATACTGCTCGTTGTCCCGTGAGACAACCAAGTGATGTATTGGCGCGGGGGGCGGGATAGTTGGGAAAACATGGTCGTCATGACTATTTTTTGGGTGTTTTTCCAAGTATCCTAGAGCGCGCGGCTAATGCTACAATGTTGGGACGCCGTTCCCATGTTCCCCGCCGTGGGCTGTCGCCACTCTTCCCTCCTCTTAACCGTTTCATTGCTGAAGGTCAATCGGTGTCTAATGTGGGGGGTTTTGCTGAGGCTTATTTACCCTTTATACGAGTGGATGGGCTGACGACAGGGCACAAGGCAGGTGTGCCGTGGTTCAGTGCATGTGAGCGGATCGGAGCGTGAGCGGCGCGGGGCGCGGAGCGGCCGGTTTTGACGTGAGCGAGGAGTGGGTTTTAAAATGAGTCGGCGCGACGTCCGGAGCGAGAGTTCTCCTCTGCTCCAATCCACTCCAGGCCGCTCACAGTGGTTTAACACTGATGTAATATATACATGCAGTACAATGCCAAAGCAACAGATGGCGATGTACAAACATGAAGGCCATTTTCAACCAATGAGAAGGGTGAACCTGTGATAGGCTGTTCGTTCAGGCTTTGTCACTGTAGAGACGCCCACACTCACTCCAGTTAGAAAAAGTATATCGACGCCATTGTTGTTGACGTTAGCTTACATGCTAACGTTAATGGCAGCGACCATAGCATTGTGGCTCGGCTAGCCTATCATCGCTTAATAGAGATAGTGAATGGATAAACAACGTTATTTAACATTGCAGAATGGCTACAATTACAATGCGGCTCAATACAAACAATTGTTAAGGGGCCCAGGGGGTGTAGACTGTTGTAGTTTGAGCTCATTTACACCATGCTCCAAAAAAAGAAGAAAAAAAACTGCCGAGCGATCTGGCGCGGGGAGCGGGGAGCGCTCGATTCAAGGTGAGCGGGGAACGAGCGGAGAGCGACTTGGGGGCGGGGTCAACATGAGTGATTAGCGGAGCGGACCAAGCTTTAAAGAGCGAAGAGCGGATTTCTCGGCCGCGCCGATCCGCTCACGTGGTCTGCCGTGGTTAGAGGGCCAGGTAGCATCGGTCCTTTGCCCTGGCATGGTTGAACGGTATCCCACCCGGAAGTCGACGCCAGAGGGCGAGTCGGCCCGGCAGGTGGCTGAGTGGGCTGATAAAGCTTATACCGCCGCAGGACGGAATTTAGCGGCAACCAATAACATTGCTCATTTGGCTGCTTTTCTGTCCACAATGGTGTCGGGTAGTGGGGCCTTAGGGCCAGCCGACGTCGAAAACATTGCGCGTGTTTTTGTCTGCCTTTCCATCTGTCGGAGACCGTCGGTTGTGTGATAGTAAAGGGTTAACCTTCTGTCGTGTGGCAGTGAAAGGGTTAATCCGATGACAAATAAAGACTTCTACTTCTACATTCACTTCTAAGTCTGGCATGGGGCTAGATAAAGGGGGGTTCGTGGCTCCTGATTGTCCCACAACAGGGGCCACTACATGTCTAAAGGGAACTCGGGCTGGCCCTGGTGCTGCATGTTCCACCGCTCACGCCTGTCTCTGAGTTCAAGGTTCTTTTGCCGTACAGCGGCAGGGGTTTGGCTCATTCAAACATTGGGCAGCAATGTGGCCGTCTTCTCCACATCTAAAACAGAACCAAGCTCGGGGCATGTCGCTGCCTGTTTGTGTCTGCATCTGGGTTCTGGCTATAGTTCAACCATTACAATTGTGTAGTGTGATGTCTGCCTGGTGCTAGTATATGGCAGCCATTGGGCCTGCATAGCCCTAGGTTGGGTGCCAACAGTGGTGGTGAAGGAGGCAATTTCCTACATTGTGTCTTTGATGGGCAGGGGGGGGGGGGGTATCATTGATGGGCAGAGGGGGGTTGCTTTGGATAACTGCTCAGTAATCAGGTTCCTAGATTTTTTTTAAATAAATATATATATTTACCTAACCTTCAGTATGACTGTATACATATACTGTCTTTTACTATCATGCACTTTGCTACTAAGGCTACGTTTAGACGGAGAGAGTCTGAACAGAAACCGCAAAAGTCATCTTATGGTTTCACTTTTAATTTTGCGTTTAGACTATCGTTTTGGGATGGAATTCTCCGTGCAGACGAGGCTGTAACGACTCCAGACGACTGAGCCCCGCTGTCACACGATTGGCGCATATGTCACATGACGTGCTGTGAAGACCCGCCCTACTCTGCCTCTGATTCGCAGACTGTGGGTGGGGAATGTGATTGGACCAAAGCAGAGTCACTCACAGACAGTGGGTCCAGTCACGCCGCGGGACAGATTCTTGTGTATTTAAAAGTACTGCCAATGTAGCCTTCAGGTGATCGCCATGGATAGAATCAGACATGCTTTGTTTACGCTTCTAGGCTACTGACGCATGCCTGTGATGTAAGCAGTACACGCGACGAGAGACTTGACAACCCTTTCGTCATCGTTTTATGCGGTTTGACAGTTTAGATGAGAGCGCAAAGGTTTATCGGTTCTAGGAATTCCACCCTGGAAGGTAGTCTCACTTTTTTGCGGTTTCACCCCGTAAAAACGCAGTTTCCGTAACGAAAGGCACATCCGAAAAAATATTTTTGCGGATTCACCTGCTAGCGTTTCCGTCTAAACGGGGCCTAAGTAGGGGAGAACGGAGATGGTTGTCACATGGGTAGGTTGTCACATTCATTATATTTCGCTACCAAAAGGTGCTTTCTCCCATATTTTGGTATGGAAATGTCCATAATTGGTATCAGAGCTCACCTACATTATAGTCTTCTTTGGAGTAAGACAGCTGGGCCCCGTTCCCCGTACCTGGATAACTGAGTTAGCCGGATAACTTTCGGTGAAGTCTGACTTAAGCCGGACTTTCCGGTTCCCCGAACCTGGATTGTCCAAATCACCATGACAACAGATCCAAAAGTTTGAGCCTGGTCGAAAGCAGGGTTTAAGTTCAAGTTAGCCGGATGAACCATCGCCACGCCCCCGCAAAGAAATGACAGCCCGTTTCCTGAAATTATTCCCACAGTCTACGATCTGCATTATACCATTCTGAATTACGTTTTTGTGCTCCATTCTTCCAGAGGGGGCTTTTGAAATGTAAAATAGACCCAAAATGCTGATACTAAATTCACTTTGTCCTAAATAATGCACGTTACATACCGTGGCGCTCGCTCGGTGCGATGTACACATTATGTCATGTGGTTATTTGAATTGTAACTGGGATTAAGATGTCTGATGAGATGCGCTGTTTGACGGATTTGAGAAATTGAATGAGCCGTTGACGTCACATTAATGAATGAGCATAAAGAGATAAAACTTCATTAAAAATAAAGAATATTCTAAACACGGGTCTCTCGTTCATTAATGTATAAACAATGAATTTATCCCATCTGGCACAGTGGCGCAGCGGTAGTGCTCAATCCTGGCAACCTGGCGACCGGTGTTCGAAACCCTGTGTTTCCAATATAATCTTTTGGAATATAATATTAATGATTATACGCCAAAGTAGCCTAGTTTTAAGTTAAAATATTATAAATCTACATGCATTGAGGATGTCATTCTTTATATAGCTCTCAACGTGCACCAAATTGAATTATTCCTACATCGCAAAAGGAAGGAAAAGACTAGGTTTCGAACCCCGGTCGTCTGCGTGAAAGTCAAAAGAAGAACCCGTTACACCACAGTGGAGATAAGTAAAAGATCGACCTTACATCAATCAATGGGTAAGAGAGCCGTATCGTTATTCTGTATAACAGTTTAACTAATTATTTTCGCTAGCAAGATCTCATTTGATTATTCAATCCAGCAGGCAAGTTTAAAGAAATATAATCTGATTGATTGAGGTAATGAGGGACTTAAAATTAGCCTATAGATAACGCATTTAACTTGTCGGCGAGGCGATTGAGCCGTACTGCAATATGTTAATAAAGTTTTAAATCAATTAATCAATCAATGCCGCTAGAGAATCAGGATCTCTGCTATCGATACGTGCTGGCTTTTCAACTGAAGCGGCCGCTCGCATTTATCCTGGGTCTCAGGTCTGGTTTGAGTTAACGAGACTGAATCCACCTTCGAGGAACAGGAAAATCCCGGCTTCAAACATCGGGTTAACTGAATCTGGATAATGACATCTTGATCGACTTAGGTACGGGAAACAGGGCCCTGAACTTTAGGTGAGAGGACCTTTTGTGTTTTTCATGTGGAATTGTAAATATTCAGCTCCCATTTTTCTTCTAGGCTTTTACACAATTGGTTTATAATGAAACGATTGTTACCCTTAAAAAGTGTGAAGGGAAAGCTATAGTTTAGATTATTGTTGGCTAACTAACAAGATGGTTGTTAGCCTTGATACTAGCAAGACATTACAGTTTGGGTTGGTCGTCACATTTTCTTTGGGGTTGGTTGTCACATGTGACAAGCACATGACAGTGCTTTAATGAGCACAAAATGGACCGTTTCTTCACCAACTTGGAGGTGATGGATGAGCTGAGGACAGACCGAGCAGAGCCCAATGCACCCCACCTACCAAGCCTAGTACATCCCAGCCTAGACCATCTGCCAAGCCTAGTACATCCCAGCCTAGACCACCTACCAAGCCTAGTACATCCCAGCCTAGACCACCTGCCAAGCCTAGTAAATCCCAGCCTAGACCACCTGCCAAGCCTAGTACATCCCAGTGTACTCCACCCCAGCTGGAAAAGGCAGCCAGCAAGAAGAAGAAACAGAAAAGAAAGAGACAGGAGGAGTCTTCATCAGATGAAGATGATTGTTTTTGTTTGGTTTGTATGAAAACGTTCTCCAACAGCCGTTCAGGGGAGGTATGGGAGAAGTGTTGGATGTGCAACCAGTGGGCACACAAGCTCTGCTTAGTTGGAGTGCCCAGCCCCTACATTTGCCATCACTGTAACTCAGATAGTGAATGAGTGTAGCCTAGTTGTGTTGGCTATTATTGTTAGGCCTATTTATTTTGTTCTTATTTTGTTATATAGGATGGCCTAAAGATGTGTTTTATGTTTATGTTCATGTTAAGATGCACTAAGTTATGTATTTGTCAACTTGTCAATGCAATTCAACTTTCAAACTTGCCTTCTTTTTAAGATTTTTCCCATTAAAACACATAGTGACAACCAACCCCATAGTGTGTGACAACCATCCCCGTGATGGGGTTGGTTGTCACAATGTGTCAGAGTGTCTTTGATAGGTACTAATTTCCTCTTTATTACAATATGTTGGAAAATGAGAGGGATACACATTTCAAGCCAACATCTTAAGCTTCAATTTAAGGTAGGAATGACTATTGAAAGATGTTTTGATGGTGAGCAATTCACACTAGAGTAAAAAGTGTGACAACCATCCCCGTTCTCCCCTAATCTTCTTTACCTATTCTACTACCCAGTATGCGTGTCGAAGTGTCCTTGAGCAAGACACATAACCCCTAATTGATCCCGATGAGCAGACCTTGCATGGTTGCCTCCGCCATCAGTGTGTGAATGTGAGGAACAAAATTGTAAAGCGCTTTGGATTACCAAATGTAAATGTAGAAGCCTGGCTTCATAGCCTACAGATCAGGGGTTCCTGAGAAGGAGTCACGTGATGTCCCCACAATCGAGTGTACATTCACTTTGTTTCCAGATGATCTTTTAGTTCACACCCTGAGGTCAATCAGGACAGACAACATTCCATTACTTTTATCTGTAATAAAAACAGAGACAGAGAGAGAGAGAGAGAGAGAGAGAGAGAGAGAGAGAGAGAGAGAGAGAGAGAGAACCACCTAGTAAGGAATCTACCTTGCCTAATACTACTGTACTACCTACTATACTTCATATATTGTATTCATAATTGTAATGATTCATTGCAATATTTTAGGTAAGTACTGTATCAGTATATACACCTCAATCCCTTTAAGGTTTGTACAGAATACTTCATTACTTATCAATAAATGTCCCCACCGGCAGCACACTGCTGGCCAGTATGACTACTACCATACTGTCTTTATACCTGTATCACTGTACATATTATACAACAACTCTGTACATACATCCGATTAGCACTGCACTCAGTAGTACTAATCAGTATATTTTGTACCCAGTTTAATCACCTGTACATTGTATAATACTATTGCACTTTACTGTTACATTTGCACTCTGGTTGGACGCCAAACTTATTTTCGTTGTGCTGTACTTGTGCTGCATGATGACAATACATTTTAATCTAATCTAATCTAATCTAATAACGTGGTGACTGTATGTTTACATTCAATAACTTGACATTCTCAACTAATGACTTTGATGAGGGAAAACATGCCTGTGTTTCCTCTGGGGAATGACACAGGTATGTACTGTATGTACTGAATGTACTGTACCTATAGTCTGTGTCTCAAAAGTAAGACACTGAGTTCTTGTATCCTATAGTGCTTGTGAGCGTTCCAGTCACCCACTTTATGTCGCCTGAAATATATAGCAGGCTTGGACTTTGAAGGTGTATCATTTCCTTCGACCTATCAGGTTTTGTGTACAAAACCCTTCTCTTTCAAAGTAACAGCGTGCATAACTGTGTGGTTTGGGTCAAATATGACGAATGAAAAGTAGAACAAACTTCCCACCACACAGTCAGGAGGCCAGCTGAGACCCGCCCAATTTTCAACCATCACTAAAAACACACTGCTTCAATCAATATATGATTTAAAATATATATATATATTTTTTTTACTACTAACCTTCTTACTGTATTTTACAATTATGCACTTTGCTACTAAGTAATCTACCTTGCCTATATTACTACCTATTATGCTAATATGTCTATAGATACTGCTATGCACTCAAGACTGTTGCACTCAAGTTCAACACTGTTTGATGAACAATCTTACTTACCCTTAGCTGCCTTAGAGTTGTACCCTCAGAATTGTACCCTTCCTCCTCACTTGCGTCAGCAGGGGTTCCCAAACTTTTCAGGCCGCGACCCCCAAATAACGGTGTCAGAGAGCCGTGACCCCCACTATTATAGGAGGTAAAAAAAAAATAATAATAAATAAAGATTATAATTATTATTATTATTTTTTTATAAATGGAAATGTATGGTTGAAACATGCAAACGTTCAAACGCACACACACTAATACGCATTGGAGGCTTTTAACCAGGGCCGGACTGGGGAAATCATTCAGGCCAGGAAATATAGTACAAAATATAGCCCCAGTCAGGCCACTTTTTAAGCAGGGTCCCCCACCAGGAAATTTTTTGTTACAAAGACTTCATTTCCTGCATTCTGGTGCAGGATTTTTTTTATTAAATGCCAGTGTTTGTGATGGCATCACAAATTATTGTTAAAAAACAGGCTAGCATATGTATGATTATAGCAACAACACTGATTTTGATGGATTTTCAGTTTTTTTGTAATGTCAGATTGAAAAAAATACAATCTTTTATTCAACTTCAACCCTGATCATAACACCACATATTCATTTTATAATTCTAACCCTTTAAATGCCAGTGTGTGTGATGGCATATATTTGCAATATATCAAATGCAAAGTAGATTTTTCTGGGGGGGATTATTACAGGCTAGCATGTGTCAATGATTAGCAACAACAGTTTTTTGTAAGGGTCCCGCCTCCACCAATCACATGCGGCTCCCTTTGTGTGTGTGTGAGAGCAAGAGAGAGAGAGAGAGAGAGATAGTTCTCCAACCTGTGTGAGTTGCAGTGATCTCCTGGTTGTTCCCCACCTAGGTTATCTAACTATTGCGCTGCTGCAACTAGAAACACTGGCCTGGCCTGCTTCTAAGTTCAGTGGCCTGACTGCATACATTTTTATTTTGTATTTTATATAATCTGGCGACCCCCCCCCCCCCCCCCCCGCGGCGGCTCGCGACCCCCCTGAGTGGGAACCCCTGAGCTAAATGACTAAATGTAAATGTAGAATATTTCCGTTGCAACGTGTGGCGTAAAAGTACAAAGTTCCCTAATGGTTCCACTCCGTTGTCGGTTGCCTCAAAGCTGGAATACAAGCGCCACAAAGCTGGAATACAAGCGCCACAAAGCTGGAATACAAGCGCCACAAAGCTGGAATACAAGCGTCTCAAAGCTGGAATACAAGCACCTCAAAGCTGGAATACAAGCGTCTCAAAGCTGGAATACAAGCGCCACACAGCTGGAATACAAGAAACTCACAGCTATAATAGTTATGTACGGTACCTAAGTAAAAGTACTTGACTACTTCCCACCGCGGCCTGTTACTGTACGGCAGCGGAGTGGAGGAGCTGCTCCCAGCCAGGTGAGCTGGTATGAAGTCACTCGCAGGGCTCCTGGTTTTCATTGGGAACTTCAAACAGATGCTTGTGTAGATTAAAACATGTGGCGGGGTCTCGGAGCGGAGGCTCTGTCACAGATCCAGTCCAGTCACTTTGACCCGTGCCTCCGTGTTTTATCACACGTCATCTCCGCGATGTAACCCTCAAAATCACTCACAGATGGACGCACACCGGCCTCTCCGACACGCACACGCGCACACGCGCACACGCACACACACGCACACACACACACACACACACACACACACACACACACACACACACACACACACACACACACACACACACACACACACACACACACGCACGAACACTACTGAAAAGTGATGCCCTGATGGTCTGTCAAACAGCCTTCTGACCCAAGTGAGTGAAAGGCTCTTTGGTCTTTGCGCTGCACACAGTGGATCCACTTGGTACCGGAGGAGGTGAGTCAGGATAAATAGTCCTGGATCTTGTCTGAGTCATGTATTGTCATGTATTATCTGAGGCAGTGTGTGTGAGAACCTGGTGTGATGGTGTTGTGAGGACCTGGTGTGGAATAGAAAAGAATATAATCTATATTGTCATTGTTGGTACAACGAAATTGAGTTTAGAGCATCCCCACTGGCATACAAACATACTGAATATAGCATGTACAAAATAATAATATCAATAATATGGTATCAATGTCAAATGTCATATCAATGTGTGTTGTGAGAACAGGACCTGGTGTGATGGTGTTGTGAGAACAGGACCTGGTGTGATGGTGTTGTGAGGACAGGACCTGGTGTGATGGTGTTGTGAGGACAGGACCTGGTGTGATGGTGTTGTGAGGACAGGACCTGGTGTGATGGTGTTGTGAGAACAGACCTGGTGTGATGGTGTTGTGAGGACAGACCTGGTGTGATGGTGTTGTGAGGACAGGACCTGGTGTGATGGTGTTGTGAGGACAGGACCTGGTGTGATGGTGTTGTGAGAACAGGACCTGGTGTGATGGTGTTGTGAGGACAGACCTGGTGTGATGGTGTTGTGAGGACCTGGTGTGATGGTGTTGTGAGGACAGGACCTGGTGTGATGGTGTTGTGAGGACCTGGTGTGATGGTGTTGTGAGAACAGGACCTGGTGTGATGGTGTTGTGAGGACCTGGTGTGATGGTGTTGTGAGGACCTGGTGTGATGGTGTTGTGAGAACAGACCTGGTGTGATGGTGTTGTTCTACTACTGTTGGTGCTGCTTTTCTCCCCACTCTGCACCTTGTTTGAACTCCCAGGGCTAAGCCTTTCCTGGCTTTCTGTGGTATTCATGCCGTCTCTCTCTCTCTCTCTCTCTCTCTCTCTCTCTCTCTCTCTCTCTCTCTCTCTCTCTCTCTCTCTCTCTCTCTCTCTCTCTCTCTGTCTCTCTGTCTCTCTGTCTCTCTGTCTCTCTCTCTCTCTCTCTCTCTCTCTCTCTCTCTCTCTCACTCTCTCTCTCTCTCCCCCCACCCTATCTCCATCTTTCCCCCTTTCCCTCCCTCCACTCTCTCTATCAGTCTCTCATCCCCGGTGTGTGTGTGTGTGTGTGTGTGTACCGAGTCCGAGCACACAAGTCCGAACGGATTAATCCTAGAATTAGGTGATTTGAAAATGACCCAGCTGTTCCGATGGCAGTCCCTTTAGAAGTGCCCCATGCCGCAACCCCCCCGACCCCCACCCCCCGCACCCCCCCCCCCCCCCTGCCTCTGCCCAGGCCCCAGCCATCCTATGAAAGTCAAAGCCTGTCTTTCATCTCCGATCAGTTGCATGTGCCCTCACAGATCCCCAGGTTTTACTGTTTAAGTCTGGGCTGGCAGCGCCGGGTCACGTGACCACCGGGCCGCCGCCTGGCGCTTCCACGGCATCCCGCGCTCCGTCTGGTGCCGTCCGCTCGTCTCCCCCCTTCTGTCTCTCTAGTCTGTCTCCCTCTTCTGTCTCCCTCTTCTGTCTCCCTCTTCTGTCTCCCTCTTCCGTCTCCCTCTTCTGTCTCTCTCTTCTGTCTCCCTCTTCTCTCTCCCTCTTCTGTCTCCCTCTTCTGTCTCCCTCTTCTGTCTCCCTCTTCTGTCTCCCTCTTCTCTCTCCCTCTTCTCTCTCCCTCTTCTTGTCTCCCTCTTCTCTCTCCTCTTCTGTCTCCCTCTTCTCTCTCCTCTTCTGTCTCCCTCTTCTGTCTCCCTTTTCTGTCTCCCTCTTCTGTCTCCCCTTCTGTCTCCTCTTCTCTCTCCCTCTTCTCTCTCTCTCTTCTGTCTCCCTCTTCTGTCTCCCTCTTCTGTCTCCTCTTCTGTCTCCCTCTTCTGTCTCCTCTTCTGTCTCCCTCTTCTGTCTCCCTCTTCTGTCTCCCTCTTCTCTCTCCCTCTTCTGTCTCCCTCTTCTCTCTCCCTCTTCTGTCTCCCTCTTCTGTCTCCCTCTTCTGTCTCCCTCTTCTGTCTCCTCTTCTGTCTCCCTCTTCTGTCTCCCTCTTCTGTCTCCCCCTTCTGTCTCCCCCTTCTGTCTCCCTCTTCTGTCTCCCCCTTCTGTCTCCCCCTTCTTTCTCCCTTCCCTGCCTCCCTCTTCTGTCTCCCTCTTCTGTCTCCCCCTTCTGTCTCCCCCTTCTTTCTCCCTTCCCTGTCTCCCTCTTCTGTCTCCCTCTTCTGTCTCCCTCTTCTCTCTCCCTCTTCTGTCTCCCCTTCTGTCTCCCTCTTCTGTCTCCTCTTCTGTCTCCTCTTCTGTCTCCCTCTTCTGTCTCCCTCTTCTGTCTCCCTCTTCTGTCTCTCTCTTCTGTCTCCCTCTTCTGTCTCCTCTTCTGTCTCCTCTTCTGTCTCCTCTTCTGTCTCCCTCTTCTGTCTCCCTCTTCTGTCTCCCTCTTCTCTCTCCTCTTCTGTCTCCCTCTTCTGTCTCCTCTTCTGTCTCCCTCTTCTGTCTCCCTCTTCTCTCTCCCTCTTCTGTCTCCCCTTCTGTCTCCCTCTTCTGTCTCCCTCTTCTGTCTCCCTCTTCTGTCTCCCTCTTCTGTCTCTCTCTTCTGTCTCCCTCTTCTGTCTCCTCTTCTGTCTCCTCTTCTGTCTCCTCTTCTGTCTCCCTCTTCTGTCTCCCTCTTCTGTCTCCCTCTTCTCTCTCCTCTTCTGTCTCCTCTTCTGTCTCCTCTTCTGTCTCCCCTTCTGTCTCCTCTTCTCTCTCCCGCTTCTGTCTCCCTCTTCTGTCTCCCTCTTCTGTCTCCCTCTTCTGTCTCCCTCTTCTCTCTCCCTCTTCTGTCTCCTCTTCTGTCTCCTCTTCTCTCTCCCTCTTCTGTCTCCCTCTTCTGTCTCCCTCTTCTCTCTCCCTCTTCTGTCTCCCTCTTCTGTCTCCTCTTCTCTCTCCCGCTTCTGTCTCCCTCTTCTGTCTCCCTCTTCTGTCTCCTCTTCTGTCTCCCTCTTCTGTCTCCCTCTTCTGTCTCCCTCTTCTGTCTCCCTCTTCTGTCTCCTCTTCTCTCTCCCGCTTCTGTCTCCCTCTTCTGTCTCCCTCTTCTGTCTCCCTCTTCTCTCTCCCTCTTCTGTCTCCCTCTTCTGTCTCCTCTTCTCTCTCCCTCTTCTCTCTCCCTCTTCTCTCTCCCTCTTCTGTCTCCCTCTTCTCTCTCCCTCTTCTCTCTCCCTCTTCTGTCTCCCGCTTCTGTCTCCCTCTTCTCTCTCCCTCTTCTGTCTCCTCTTCTGTCTCCTCTTCTGTCTCCCTCTTCTGTCTCCCTCTTCTGTCTCCCTCTTCTGTCTCCCTCTTCTGTCTCCTCTTCTCTCTCCCGCTTCTGTCTCCCTCTTCTCTCTCCCTCTTCTGTCTCCCTCTTCTGTCTCCCTCTTCTGTCTCCCTCTTCTCTCTCCCTCTTCTCTCTCCCTCTTCTGTCTCCCCTTCTGTCTCCCTCTTCTGTCTCCCCCTTCTCTCTCCCTCTTCTGTCTCCTCTTCTGTCTCCCCTTCTGTCTCCCTCTTCTCTCTCCCTCTTCTGTCTCCCTCTTCTGTCTCCTCTTCTGTCTCCTCTTCTGTCTCTCTCTTCTCTCTCCCTCTTCTGTCTCTCTCTTCTGTCTCCCTCTTCTGTCTCCTCTTCTGTCTCCCTCTTCTGTCTCCCCCTTCTGTCTCCCTCTTCTGTCTCCCTCTTCTGTCTCTCTCTTCTGTCTCCCTCTTCTGTCTCCTCTTCTGTCTCCCTCTTCTGTCTCCCTCTTCTGTCTCCCTCTTCTGTCTCCCTCTTCTGTCTCCTCTTCTGTCTCCCTCTTCTGTCTCCCTCTTCTGTCTCCCTCTTCTGTCTCCCTCTTCTGTCTCCTCTTCTCTCTCCCTCTTCTGTCTCCCTCTTCTGTCTCCCTCTTCTGTCTCCCTCTTCTGTCTCCCTCTTCTGTCTCCCTCTTCTGTC
>NW_028169424.1:2500-35624 GCF_963971535.1 Notolepis coatsorum | reverse complement strand
GCACAGAGAGGAAATGTCATCATCGACCCCAAAAAAAATACATGTGTGTTGCGTTGCTATGTGTGTCGCCCATCTCGCATGTGTGTGTTCGCTGCGTGACAATGTAGCAACGTGTGCTAAAAATAAAGACTTCTCACTCAGCAGGGTCGGGTTCCGAACTCTGTACTTTTAAGGGTACCGACCCAATGACATCGGTCCTACGGAGTACCGAATCATTGCTAGATCAATCGGTACCAGATTTCGCTACCTTTACATCTTTAGTATAAGAGTGTAATTATACTAGACAAGAGGGAGCCTTTTCCACAAATATGTATATTACTGTCCCGTCTCTTGGGTCTTTGGAAAGACCAGACGAGGTCAGAGGAGTTTGATCATATTTACAGAGAATGGCAAGATAATGTTGATATTTAAACATTTTAAAAACATAATACATGATCATGCAATTTATAATTATAACTAAAAAATAACTAAAGGTTCCAAATAAATAACAATGTTAAAATTGAGAAGTTTGGACACTTTTTTACAGTACCGCTGGGTACCTAATTCCAGGAACTGGTAGTGGTACCGGTATCGGTTCAAATGTGCATGGTGCCCACAACCCTATACTTCTCAGTGTGCCGGTGGTCAATCACGAAGGGCAGCCGTCTTTGACTGGTGAGGAACCCAGAAACTGGCGCTGCATGAAAAAGACTATAGGTGCACCTGCTCCAGGAAATGTATCAAGAGATAATTTAGCTTCTACTCGATCAATAAACGCATTCCCTCTGGTGCGATATACGTCTGGGTGGTAATGTTAGGGGTGGGAGCACTCCGAATGATTAAAGACGTCCCGACTGTTGGTTTTGGGAGGGAAAGCCCGTGGTCTCAATGTGGTCCGTAAAACTGATATATATGCTTTCCGTCTCACATTGGAACCCCCGTCGGATAACTGCGTCATCCGGACCCAACTTTCATGTGGCGACACTCCACTAATCCTGTGCCAAGACTTCCGTGTCATCTCTCATCATTCGTAAATCACGCCTTCCTCAAAAGTCCCCCTGTGCTCTCTCCCAAGACACGGATGTCACATCAAATTGTGTGCATGCGTGTATGTGTGCGCCGCGTGTGTATGTGTGTGCGCGTGCAGTGATTTATTTCATCCAGATATGTACACAGCATCCTATATCATTCGGTTGATACTAACAGAATATTTCAAAACATGACAATCGACGAGACTAGTGTTGAACTCAAGGGGGGTCCTCCTCAAAGAGAAGCAGGCTATTCTCGATCCTCGCTCCACAATGGCGGAACGAACCTCGCACCACAGTCAGGACTGCCGAAACCGGACCAAATTATCATTCAAAACAAGATACTAACATTGTACTGTCTTTTACTAGTATACACTCTGCTACTAAGGAATCTACCTTGCCTATATTATTACCTACTATGCTAATATGCACGCAAGACTGTAGCACTCAAGTTCAACACTGTTTGACGAACAATCTTACTGACCCTTAGCTGCCAGAGTTGTACCCTTCCTGCTGACTTGTTGTACACAACTTGTAAGTGGCTTTGGATAAAAGTGTCAGCTAAATTACTAAATGTAATTGTAATACCATCAAGGTAAAAAGGTATCAAGGTGCCATCGAGGTAAAAAGGTATCAAGGTAACAAGGTATCAATGTGCCAACAAGGTAAAAAGGTATCAAGGTGCCATCGAGGTAAAAAGGTATCAAGGTAACAAGGTATCAAGGTGCCAACAAGGTAAAAGGGTATCAAGGTGCCATCAAGGTAACAAGGTATCAAGGTGCCAACAAGGTAAAAGGGTATCAAGGTGCCATCAAGGTAACAAGGTATCAAGGTATCAAGGTGCCATCAAGGTAACAAGGTATCAAGGTGTCATCAAGGTGCCATCAAGGTAACAAGGTATCAAGGTGTCATCAAGGTATCAAGGTGCCATCAAGGTAACAAGGTATCAAGGTGTCATCAAGGTATCAAGGTGCCATCAAGGTAACAAGGTATCAAGGTAACAAGGTATCAATGTGCCAACAAGGTAACAAGGTATCAAGGTAACAAGGTATCAATGTGCCATCAAGGTAACAAGGTATCAAGGTAACAAGGTATCAATGTGCCAACAAGGTAAAAAGGTATCAAGGTGCCATCAAGGTAACAAGGTATCAAGGTGCCATCAAGGTAACAAGGTATCAAGGTGTCATCAAGGTATCAAGGTGCCATCAAGGTAACAAGGTATCAAGGTGCCATCAAGGTAACAAGGTATCAAGGTAACAAGGTATCAAGGTGCCATCAAGGTAACAAGGTATCAAGGTAACAAGGTATCAATGTGCCAACAAGGTAAAAAGGTATCAAGGTGCCATCAAGGTAACAAGGTATCAAGGTGCCATCAAGATAACAAGGTATCAAGGTGCGTGTGTGCGTGTGTGTGTGTGCATGTGTGTGTGTGTGTGTGTGTGTGTGTGTGTGTGTGTTTGTGTGTGTGTTGGGGGGGGGGGGGGGGGGGTGATGCCTTCCTTTCCCCTCATATAATCAGTTCATTCACAGTCTTTTTGGGGGAGAAAAGGGAATTCCCACTGCTCTCTCAAGAGGGCCATATTGAATTGTAATCAAACGATTACCCCAGAATAATCAAACAGCCCAACCCCCACCGTATTACCCCCCACCCCGCCATGGGACCACCCAGAGAGTAGAAAGGAACAAGAGACTGGTTCCAGTCTCTACCGAGACGACCCCTGAGCCACAGCTGACACAAACACAGGGGGACAGGAGCTATTTGTCCCGACACTTTGAAGGCTCTGGACGTGGTCTGTGTTGTGTCCTTGTCTCGTGTCACAGTACAGAGGGAGACCTCTGTACTGTGGAGGGAGGATACATACATGCATACATTCATCCAAATGGAATATGATTCTGATCATTTGAGCGCCGAGCCTTTATCTTATTTTCATGCCAGCGCTCGTTTACCTATGCTTTTTCTTTTGTTGTTGTTGTTCTTAGCTCTATTTTTATGTACGTTTTTTTAATTACAACCTTAGTTGCTATTGCATATATAATATATATATGTATTTTATTACATGTATATATATATACATACATACTGTACCAACTACTCGCCTGTTTTATTGTCCACCCATCGATCATCCATAGCAACACTATATTATCACCGACATCCAAGTTGGGGGATCCCCCTTTGAACAGCCCATCTGAGGTTTCTCTCCTCCACATCGCCTATGGTGCTTTTTTCCTATTGCTAGGTTTTTAGTGAGTTTTTCCTTACCTTCATTGCGGGGAATGTCTGGGAGTGTTGCATAATATTTGGATTTTATGGTGGTTTTTGTTCTTGATTTATTGTGACGTTTCTTCTTGACTTGTTTAAAGAAGACGTGTTCAGCCCATTGGGGCCTTACCTTGTGATTTCGGGCTTTACGAATACATTTTATTAGATTTTATTTGATGTTGTGAGGGACTGATCTGATCGGAAGTGTCTAGCATTATGTTTGTGCATTTTAGTTTTGTATAGTGTTTGGTCTTTATTAATTTGACTTTCTACTGTATGAAGCACAATCTCAGGAGGCTCATACAGAACCAAGCATTTCACTGTAATGTACATGTACCTTATATGTGACAAATAAAACAAAACTTGAAACTTGAATCGAGGTGAATCTTCCGCTCTCTGGCTTTTGTTTTTAGTAGCTCACGATGGACTGCATTCATCACTTCAATAGACATTTGATGGCGGCTGGGTGGCGCAGTGAACTAAGCGCTCGTCACCAACGCGAGAGACACTGGTATCGAATCCGGCTGTCAGCGTTGCCTCCGGCTTGGCCGGCCGTCATACTGGCTCAATTGGCAGAGTCAGCGGGAGGGAAGCCGTGGGTGGTAATCTGGTCATTGTAAACAGTGACTCCTACAGGTAGGTCGGGGCACCTGCACAGCAGGGGGGGGGGGGGGGAGATGGTGAGGGTAGTGTGACCTCCCACACATTACACTTCGCCAATGAGAGTCCACGCTGGCAGGTGAAAAGATGCTGCTGGCTGTCTCCTATGTCTCGGAGGAAGCATCTGATAGACTTCAAGGCTCCCTAGACCGACCAGTGCAAGCAACGACCAGGAAGGGGAGGGGGGATAAAAATTAAATAAATAAATAGACATCTAAAGTCTTACGTTATTTATCTTTTCAGAATCAGGTCCTGTCGGATCACAGCCCTGCACCCCTACAGCACATCACTGTCTTGTTTGTGTTGCCGGCTTATCACATAATGGAAAAAAGTTGCTTCAAGCAAACAACAGCTTTACTCTCAAATGATCCTGATAATGACAGGCCCGGTCTATATTTAGCTGCTCTCTCTCTCTCTCTCTCTCTCTCTCTCTCTCTCTCTCTCTCTCTCTCTCTCTCTCTCTCTCTCTCTCTCTCTCTCTCTCTCTCTCTCTCTCTCTCTCTCTCTCTCTCACTCCTAGCTGGGAGAGAGGGGTGTGCTGTAAACAAAGCTGGCAGAGTTTAGACAAGCATGTGTTCCCGTCGTGATGGTTACACTGAGCTGCGTGAGATACAGGCTCCGAAGGCCAGGAGACGAGGGAGGGGGGGGGGCCGTGAGGGCGGTGGGTGGGGGGGTTGGGTGCACCACATGAAATTTACAGACATCGCCTCAGACTCCGGGTTGAGGCCTGTGGTTGTTCTCAGAACTTTGATTGACTGACACGTTCTGTGACAGGCAGGGGGGGGGGGCAGTAACCTCGTTCCCAGTTTTATCTCCTCCGTGAGATAAAGACTGCATGGGAAAGCACTACGGCCGAAAGTGTGAATTTCCAGTGTATGTACTTCCCCTGGAAGCTGCCTCCGAACGGACCAAACTTTTCCCGAATCCTGTCGGCAAACAGCCCCCACTGGCCGGTTGTAGGGAGGATAGAAGCCTTGCATCACGTGTCCCCTCCGGTACACGAGGAGGCAGCCTGTCACATTTTTTTCACCTGACAGCGCGGACTCTCATTGGCGAGGTGTAACGTGTGGGAGGCTCACACTACCCCCGCCATTTCCTGTCTCTGCTGTGCAGGCGCCCCAACCGGCCTGTAGGAGTCGCTGTCCACAAAGTCCAGATTACCACCCATCGACTTCCACCCGCTAACTCTGCCAATTGAGTTAGTATGGCGGCCGGCCCAAGCCGGAGGCAACGCCGACAGCCGGAGTCGAACCCGGTGTCTCTTGCGTTGGTGACGAGCACAATGTCCGCTGCGCCACCCAGCCGCCCCCAACTTCACACGTTTCTATAATTGTTTTGTCGAAACTGGAAAGCCTGTAGCCGGTACTTCCTGTACTTCCGTTTTTACACTTTAGGAGGCATAGCTTTACCAGCCTAGGGGTGCAGACACTGGACTGCGGGGCTGCGGTTGCGATTGGAGGAACAAGAAAAAAGGGCGGGCCTGAGCTAGGCCAAGTAGCCTGACTCCCCACGTTTTTCCACCGCTAAGACCAAACTACGCCATTTTCACGACGCTCAGGAAGACAAGCCTACAGCCTCGGGCCTGCGACAGCTTCTTCCCTTCTGCAGGGGGCCTCGTCAACAAGGCTCGGGACCCCCACTGACACCCCCCAACTGTGTTACATTAACACACCCCTACTGGACTATATATTTGTATATACAATCAACACATACTTTTTTCCCAATTGCACAGCCCTGCTAAATATCCTATCCCACTGTATTATCGTTTTTATTCTAACTAGTGTATATACTTTACCACATCTTGTATACAGTTGTACAGCCCTGGCCTATTTAAAAAAAAATTACTTATAATTATACTATATTCTATTGTGCTTCTATTTAATTTAGTTTATATCCCATTTTATTTTATTCCACCTTTGTATTGTACAGTTGTACAGCCCTGGCTTATTTTTATTTCATAATTATATTATATTCTATTGTGCGTCTATCTTAATTTATTTCATATTGATTCAGATTCTGATTCAGATTCTGATTCTGACTCGTCGTCCGGGGGTGAGGACGGATCCTCCGTCTCTCTGTCTCCCCTCAGACGGGGGCGGTGGGTGGAGGTGCTTGCGGTAGCCAGTGGGTAAAAAGAGGGGTAGACAGACCCCACCCTTCTTCAACCCCGACTAATTAGAGGACCATGAGTCATCATCCGCAGGGATTCCACGGGGCTCAAAGGCACGCGGGTGTCCTCCGCTGTAATTTCAAATTACTGATTTCTGTTATTAATTATACATCTTAAGTGCCTTTGAAGACGAGGCTCGCAGGCCATCCTTCACGAGGAAGACATAATGTCTGGCAAACACACGCATGAAAAAAGACGACTTAAGAAAGCAAAAAAGGCCCGTCGGCTCGGAGCTTCCAGGAAAATCAGCAGCCCCCCCCCCCCCGTCTTATTGTATCACTATTATCGCTCGGCCTCGGTTTTCAAGCAAAACACCCGTCTCTGACGTCAGCGCGTCCTTTCGAGTCTTGGAAGCGAAGCGGAGGGGGTTGTGATTGAACTCTGAGCGCTGCCCCAGAGCGGTACTTTGAGGAGGGATCCACCCACGGAACCTGCCCCGGAGGAACCACAGAACCTGCCCCGGAGCGGTACTTTGAGGGGAACCTGGCCCGGAGCGGCACTCTGAGGAGGGAACCACAGATAATGCCTTACAGTCCACTAGTCGCAACTACTGTCATCGGAATTTCACTTTTACAAACTTCTTTGAATAAGATTGTCATTCCCGTTTGCAGGGCCGTAGCTGGCTCTCCCCCGATGTCACAAAGCGAAGATGGTCGATACGGAGAGCGTCTTCCCCCAGAGAGCTCACACATGGGAAGGCGTGAATGCTTGAATAAACATGAAGAACACTTGATTTCTTTGTACACCTGCACATAACCCTTAGCTCTGTATGATAGCATGTACTATAATGCTGTATATACCATATATATATATATATATTTATTCTCACTGCATATATACCTATCCTCTGTCTGTACTTACCTGCACATAGTCCCTTATCTATATGTTATCTATATTATGTACATATCCTACTCTAGTTACGCTGCTGGCCAGTGGTAGTCATACTGTCTCTATTAATATACTACAACTCTGTACATACATCTGATTAGCACTACACACTCAGTAGTACTAATTTGTATATTTTATACCCAGTTCAATCACCTGTACATTTTATATTGCTCTTGCACTTTACTGCTACATTTGCACTCTGGTTGGATATTTTCATTGCACTGTACTTGTGCAACTTGTACTTGTACTTGGGGGACCCTGATGGAAACAAGACAAACGTCTTTCTCAGGTCTGCATCCCCTTAACAATTGTGTGTATTGAGCCGTACTGTATTGTACCCATTCTGCAATCTGTTAAATAAAGTTTTCATTCATTCATTCATTCTGTATGATGACAATACATTTGAATCTAATCTAATCGAATCGAATCTAATCTAATTTAATGTACATTCTCTCATCTCGCAGGTGTCGTGTCCACTTTGAGGCTCAATATACAGTACATATATATATATCAGTTTGCCCAGGTGTGGACGTGAAAAGAAACGAATAACAACAAAGTTTAAGTTTATTTATTTCTAACACAGGGACAGTGCACATTAATCAACACATTCAGTTTCCACATCAATGTAAATGTGCCAGAATTAGCAAATTTTCATCTGTAGTCCCTGCCTGCATGTCTTTATGGTGTGGAAACCAGAGTACCTGGAGGAAACGTGAACACAGGGAGAACATGCAAACATGCTGGGGTTCGATCCCAGGACCTTCTTGCTGTGAGACAGCAGTGCTAACCACTGTGCCACTGTGCCACTGTGCCGCCCCAAATACAAAAAAGGCTGTGAGACCTCCAGATAGACAGACAGACACAGGCCGGTTACTGCCGGCGTTACCCTTACCTCAAAGAGGGTGGTGTCAGGATCATCAAAAGTCATTTCTGGAGGCGTAGTGTTTATATGGGACAGAGAGAGAGAGAGAGAGAGAGAGAGAGAACAGAAAGTGTCGAAACGCACAATAAAAAGTTCAACCATCTCCGTTGGGACTTCAGGAGTCCCCAAACACACGAGACGCCAACATCGCCTCGTCTTCTTCCTCCTCGTCTACTTTCCACTGGTGGAAACTCTTTTCGGGAGACAAGGGGAAGAAGGCATCTCCCTTTCATCCTCCACCACAGACAACCATAGACCATAGACATATAAAAACATCCATGCTGAAAAGTGGCAATAGTCCTTTTAATTCCAGACAAACCCCAATGTGAAAGACTTAATTACAGTATACGGGGGCCAACCCAGCCCTTTTTCAAAATTACACTTACAGTAAGACCTTTGAAGTGAACGCATCCTTTATCCTATTTTGTTGTTTTGTTCGATGTTTTGTTCCTTGTAAAGAAGAGACTAGTGTGGTTTCCAGTAGGTCTCCTTTCTTTTCCCTCCTCCTCTGCCTCTCCCTCCCTGCCGGCGTTTGGCACTTCAAAGGGCCTTGTCCTTTTGACCTACACAGTGGAGATTAAAAATATGTGCAAACAAGTGGCGTTGTGGTCGTCCCAGGATGTGTGTGCGTGTGTGTGTGTGTGTGTGTGTGTGTGTGTGTGTGTGTGTGTGTGTGCGTGCGTGCGTGCGTGCGTGCGTGCGTGCGCGCGTGCGTGCGTGCGTGCGTGTGTGTGTGTGTGTGTGTGTGTGTGTGTGTGTGTGTGTGTGTGTGTGTGTGTGTGTGTGTGTGTGTGTGTGCGTGTGTGTGTGTGTGTGTGTGTACTGTTAGCTTACTGCTGAGCGGAAACGGCTGCACTGTGTGACCCTAACATTCCGTATAAGTTGAGTGGTCAGGATGGCAGGTGGGTCTATTCTAACATAGAAGAAGAGAAAGAGGAGATTACTCTGTATACTACTGAGTAATACACACACAGACACACACACTATAGTACTACTTCCCCCTATGTGCGTTCAGTAGAAAGCTAACCGGCTGTAAGCTAGCCTAGCGTGTAGCCGGATAGCTTTCTACTGAACACACAGAGGGGAAACTGGTATCTATCTTCTTGTCTGACACTGGAGAAGACAGTAGGCATGATTAGATAGCATAGATCAGATTAGATTAGATTAGATTAGATTAGATTAGATTAGATTAGATTAGATTAGATTAGATTAGATTAGATTAGATTAGATTAGATTAGATTAGATTAGATTAGATCAGATTATGTATTGTCATTATACAACACAAGTACACTACAACGAAAAGAGGTTTGGCATCCAACCAGAGTGCAAATGTAGCAGTAAAGTGCAACAGCAATATACAATGTACAGGTGATTATACTGGGTACAATTATGCTAATTAGTACTATTGAGTGTAGTGCTAATCAGACACAATGTAAGACACAATGACTGACAGGGGAATTCCATTCCCACCAGTACCTACAGTACCACCAGTACTGTTATACTGCTGTTATAATGCTTTTATGCTCATAATTGGATGTTTATAGTGTTGTTTTTGCCAGGCTAATTTATCTCAGGCCCCAGCCTCTTTTCTTGATCATTTATCACTCAGATAATACATTTAAAAAAGATGATCTGTAGAGGATAATAGTTCTATACTTATTTTCAATGAGTGCAATTTTTTTTTCATGTATCCCAATTTGGGATCTGGTGTCAAAATGTCGTCCTACCTTTAAGCTTTCTAGACTCTAATCTGTAACACTGGTGTAAGGCTACACCACATGTATATATACTGTACCGCTGATGCCATTTGACCTGCATCAAACCCCACCCTCTTTTCTTTATCCTCCAATCACAACTGTTGCTTCCCTCGGACAGAAGTTTTCCAGAGGAAAGCAACGGTTGTGATTGGAGGATCAAGAGAAGAGGGCGGGGTTTGAGATATCGACCGACACCTATACAATGCATTACATTTAATGAACAACGTAGGCCATTAATATAGGTTCCCTGTACAAAGTTGATTGAGATTTAATAGGGGATCTAATATCATATCTGTTAAAAAAAAGAGAAGAAAACTGGCAGAAAAAAAGTGTCTTTGCTTTGATCTGGTATCAAATTTGAGCACTGGGGATATTCTCTGGTCTGAGAGCCTGGTATTGGCCCTGGTGTCTGATACCAGTATCTGTATCATTCTTTCTCATATGGTAGAGTACTCATGAGAGTAGAGAGAGAGAGAGAGAGAGAGAGAGAGAGAGAGAGAGAGAGAGAGAGAGAGAGAGAGAGAGAGAGAGAGAGAGAGAGAGAGAGAGAGAGAGAGAGAGAGAGAGAGGGAGGGGAGAGCGATGGAGAAAGGGAGAGAGAGCAGAGAGAGAGCGATGGAGAAAGGGAGAGAGAGCAGAGAGAGAGGGAGAAGGAGAGAGAGAAAGGGAGGGAGAGCAGAGAGAGGGAGAGAGGGGAAGAGAACGAGAGAAAGGGAGAACAAGTAGAGAGAGAGAGAGCAGAGATAGAGAGGGGTAAAGAGAGCAGAGAGAGAGCAGGGAGAGAGAGAGAGAGGGAGAGAATGCAGAGAGAGGGACAGAGAGAGAGAGAAAGAGAAGGAGAAAGGGTGAGAGAGCAGAGAGAGAGAGCAGAGATGCGGGGAAAAGAGAGCAGAGAGAGAGAGAGAACAGAGCTGTCAGCCCTTCTAAGACACCACATTTACAGCCAATATCATTTCATATCCGAGCGTGTTACACCTCTCATGTGTCAAACAAATGATACCAGTATCAGTGCAGTCCTCTTTTATATAACACACAGTACACACACTCTCTCATAGACAGCTTCAAGTTATCAACTGCATCACAAAACAATCAACTATCAATTAGCAGGATTTCATCAGCGACTCAAACATGTGGAAACTAATTCCACTTCAGTCAGGTAAAAAAAAAAAAAATACTTCAAAAGAAGAGCGCATGACATCATGGATTTTTACAAATGAAAAACAGATGCTCCCATTCCATTTGACAAGAATGTGGTTAATTCCTCTCTGTCGTACCTGGCTCAGGCTGTCCTCTCCAGTATTCTTGTGCATTTAATTATTCTAAGTAGGGGAAGGATGGAGAGAGGGGGTCTGTCTGTATTTACCTGCACATAGTCCTTTTACATATCTGTAGATACTATAGGGAGGCGTAGTCTGACGTCACTGTTAAAAAAAAAAAAAAGATCTAACCCTAACTAGCCTTACTGTCATGCACTTGTCCTAATAAACTAACCTACACTGTAACACGCAACACTTTGATGAACATTGTTACTCAGCTGATAGAGTTGTACCCTTCCTGATGACTTGTCGTACAGAACTTGTAAGTCGCTTTGGATAAAAGCGTCAGCTAAATGACTAAATGTAAATGTAATGTATAGGGAGGTGAACATTGGCAAGCTTTCCATTTTTGCACAAAATGAGTTCCCTTCTACCACTAACATTATTGTTTAAGCATTTTTGGTTGAAATAAAGGTAGTTATAAGGTTTTTAATTTGTCGTAAAAAAATAACTACATTTACCAGTAGGCAGCCTGTTGTTCACTAGGCAGACTGTTCAGTGCTGTCGCCTTATCCACGTCACGGCCAGCTGATACCACGCTAGCTAGCTAGCTAGCTAAAGTTAACGTTACCTCGCTAAACGTACTAGACGTTAGCAATGTCTACTGTCGTTAACCATTTTAAAACGGGGCATGTAGAGGCGTTTCGGGACAGAGTAAACTAACGCTACAAGCTCAAAAACCGTATACTGTCGTGTCCATAAGTTCCCTGGCAGAATACTTTGTCTGTGAGGACAAAAGTAAATAAGAACGATATATATAACGCTGTATAGCATATTCTCTAAAAAGTATACAAAGAGGAGATAACCATTTTAAATCGGGGCATGTAGAGCCCACCGTAAAAACAATAATGTTATAAACTATACACAATATGTACAACGAAACAATGATTTACATTAGTATTTACAGTGATTTAATATGCAGTGAATACAAATAATGATAACGTGGTTGTTTGCTTTTGTTTGGCTTCATCTGATAAATGGATATGATCACCAGAGAGATACTAGCCACAGATTCAGGGTCAGTTATTTTCCCATTGTATGAATTGTTAAGCTTATCGAATGTAAGGGAAATCTGATCCTAGGTCTGCGACTAAAGCCAGGCGTCTATGCTGTGGTGACGTCAGTCAGCAGCGCCAAATAGCAGTGTAGTTTCCCAGCGAACGAAAACATAAACGTTGTTATTTTGCTATTAATTGCGAATATTTCATGTTGAGCTATAGATTGTGGATGAATACGCACAGAAAGGTACACCATGCCAACGTTTATGCTTTATTTATCTAAAACAAGCCGATTTAGAAATAGTCAATGGGGAAATACATTAAGTGGAACAGAGGGTGGAACAGGAAAAAACTAAAATGACGTAACCACTACACCTCCCTATATCTATATGTACATTAGGGGTGTAAAGGTACACGTATCCAAATACAACGGTACGTTAACCACTAACGGCCGTCAACCCGGGGATGTTTTTTTCACAATCTAATATAATTATTATTATTTAATTTTTTTACGCGTCGATTATTAATTTCAATATAGAATATACGTTGACCGCCCTACAAGTACAATTAGTTACTGCACACTACATCACCCCTGAGTGGAACATGGAAAGCCAAATTTTCCTCCACTGTACCAAAAACCCATACCGAACCGTGACTTCAAAACCGAGGTACGTACCGAACTGTGGTTTTTGTGTACCGTTATGTACATATCCTATTACACTGCTGGCCAGTATGACTTGCTACAATATACCTGTATCACTGTATATTATACTACAACTCTGTATACTACAACTCTGATTAGCACTATTACTCAGTAGTACTAATTTGTATATTTTGTACCTAGTTTAATCACCTGTACTTTGTATATTGCTGTTGCGCTTTACTGCTTTATTTTTTTAATCCTCTTTTTCCCCGCCTGATTATTATTATTTTTTTTTCCCCATCCCAATTTTTGTCGCTATGCCAATTCCCCCCCTCTCCCCTACCTGGTTGTTGTGCGCATGTTCCTCCTACTGGTCGGTACAAGAGAACCCTGAAGTCCACCACCACCACATGCTTCCTCCGACACATGTGGAGACAGCCAGTGGATCTCTTTTCACCTGGCAGCGAGGACTCTCATTGGTGAATACTGTGCCTCAAATAGATCCGCTATCAGCTCTATCTTTAATCTTTCAAAATGTTCAGTTGCTATCGCTATTAGCTCTATCTTTAATCTTTCAAAATGTTCAGTTGCTATTGCATGCACTCATCTGTGTTTCACTACACACATGAGTGCATGCTTACCAACTGTCCGTCTGCAACACTACTATCACCAACATCTAATAAGGGAGATCCCCCTTGAATGGCCCTTCTAAGGTTTCTCTCCTCCACACTGCCTGTGGAGCTTTTTTCCCTATTGTTAGGTTTTAGTGAGTTTTTCCTTACCTTCGCGTGGGGTATGTCTGGGAGTGCTTGCATTCTTTCATTTATTTGCATTCATCTAAAAATGTTTGGACCTTATGGTGTTCTTGTTCTGTTCTTGACTTATTGTTATGTTTTCTTCTTGACTTGTTTAAAGAAGACCTGTACGGCCCATGGGGACATTAACGTGTGTTGTCGGGCCTTATAAATAAATTTGATTTGATTTGATTTGTGAAGCGTAACGCATATGAGATTGATTGATTGATTAAAAAGTTTATTAACAGATTGCAGAATGGGTACAGTACAGTACAGCTCAATACATACAATTGTTAAGAGGATGCAGACCTGAGAAAGACTTTCGTCTTGTTTCCATCAGGGTCCCCCATTTTCAATTCATCATATGACACACACGACATACAGATAGACAGTACTGCTACATCTATACATTTATGACATACCAGATTTTCAAATACAGTACTGTTTGTGATACTAAAAAAAATCCAGAAAAAGAGTGTATATACATTTGACATAGAAACTGTGCATTGGAGGAGGTTGGGTAGGTGGGGTGGGGCTGTACATTGGAGGTGGGGGGGGGGGGTGGTTGGGTAGGGGGGGGGGGGACATTGTACATTGGAATACTGACAAAGCCATGCTTGGTCTTTATTGTACAACTGGGTTAGGACATTTGAGGTCACGCTGCCTTCACCATTTCCTGCCTTTCGCTGAGCAGGCGCCCTGACCTGTCCACAACGCCAGATTACCACCCACGACTTCCCTCCCCCTAACTCAGCCAAACGAGTTAGTATGACGACCGGCCCAAGCCGCAGGGCAATGCAGACTCCGGGAGTCGAGACCGCAGCCTCTTGCATTGGTGACGAGCGCAATCTCCGCTACGCCACCCGACCGCTATTGTATAATGTATTTAATCTAATCTAATCTATGTTAGACAAGACAAGAAGATAGATACCAGTTTCCTCTCTGTGTGTTCCTGTAGAAAGCTATCCAGCTACACGCTAGGCTAGCTTACAGCCGGTTAGCTTTCTACTGAACGCAGGGGGGAAGTAGTACTAGTGGGTGTTCTTCCCAGTAAAGATGAGGTGTGTTAGGAATTGGATTGGGGCAGGATCCACGGCATTTGTAGTTAGCCTCAGAATCCCACCACTTGGGCCCTTCTAGAATGCAAGGCTCATTAATGAACGTTTCTCTGTATGACACTTTGGGTTTACCATCATCTTCAGTTAAAACAGGTCAATGGTAAATGGCTGCATTGATATAGTGCTTTTTATCCAAAGTGCTTTAAAAAAGATTCCTCACATTTTACCCATTCACTCACACATTAGAGGGTGTAGTAAGTAGAGGGTGTAGTAGAGCTAGTAGAGGGTGTAGTAGAGGTAGTAGAGGGTGTAGTAGAGGTAGTAGAGGGTGTAGTAGAGCTAGTAGAGGGTGTAATAGAGGTAGTAGAGGGACTAAGTAGAGGGTGTAGGAGAGCTAGTAGAGGGTGTAGGAGAGGGGCTTTCTCTCCAGTGTCCCCTTTCACCTGCGTGGTTTTCCCAACAGTGTTCTTCCAGGGACTAAGTAGAGAGGTGTTGGGTTCGGTAGTAAATCAGCTTGGGTTCAGATGATCAAACGCTTGTCGTTAGTTCTTTCATGTAATCTCATAAAAGGGCCGAGCGCTCTGACGGGCCGAGCGCCTGCCAGGCCGGCCGGGCCTCCCGTGCCGGAGCAAACACAGCTCTGGGAGAAACACACGCGGGTCTCCGCGGTAGACGGAGCGGCACCCGGGAGGCCGAGAGTGTAAACAAGCGGAGCGAGGCACCCGGGAGGCCGAGAGTGTAAACAAGCGGAGCGAGGCACCCGGGAGGCCGAGAGTGTAAACAAGCGGAGCGAGGCACCCGGGAGGCCGAGAGTGTAAACAAGCGGGGAGAGGCACCCAGGAGGCCGAGAGTGTAAACAAGCGGAGCGAGGCACCCGGGAGGCCGAGAGTGTAAACAAGCGGAGCGAGGCACCCGGGAGGCCGAGAGTGTAAACAAGCGGAGCGAGGCACCCGGGAGGCCGAGAGTGTAAACAAGCGGGGCGAGGCACCCGGGAGGCCGAGAGTGTAAACAAGCGGAGCGAGGCACCCGGGAGGCCGAGAGTGTAAACAAGCGGGGCGAGGCACCCGGGAGGCCGAGAGTGTAAACAAGCGGAGCGAGGCACCCGGGAGGCCGAGAGTGTAAACAAGCGGGGCGAGGCCTAACAATACGACTAGTGAGAATAGGACTAGTGAGAATACGACTAGTGAGAATACGACTAGAGAATATGACTAGTGAGAATACGACTAGTGAGAATAAGAATAGTGAGAATACGACTAGTGAGAATACGAATAGTGAGAATACAACTAGTGAGAATACGACTAGTGAGATTACGACTAGTGAGAATATGACTAGTGAGAATACGACTAGTGAGAATACGACTAGGCTCAGAATACGACTAGTGAGAATACGACTAGTGAGAATACGACTAGTGAGAATATGACTAGTGAGAATACGACTAGTGAGAATACGACTAGTCAGAATACGACTAGGCTCAGAATACGACTAGTGAGAATACGACTAGTGAGAATATGACTAGGCTCAGAATACGACTAGTCAGAATACGACTAGTGAGAATACGACTAGTGAGAATACGACTAGTGAGAATACGACTAGGCTCAGAATACGCCTAGTGAGAATATGACTAGTCAGAATACGACTAGGCTCAGAATACGACTAGTGAGAATACGACTAGGATCAGAATACGACTAGGCTCAGAATACGACTAGTGAGAATACGACTAGGATCAGAATACGACTAGTGAGAATACGACTAGGCTCAGAATACGACTAGTGAGAATATGACTAGACAGAATATGACTAAGCTCAGAATATGACTAGTGAGAATGCGACTAGGCTCAGAATACGACTAGGCTCAGAATACGACTAGTGAGAATACGACTAGTGAGAATACGACTAGTGAGAATACGACTAGTGAGAATACGACTAGTGAGAATACGACTAGTGAGAATATGACTAGGGTCAGAATACGACTAGTGAGAATACGACTAGTGAGAATACGACTAGTCAGAATACGACTAGTGAGAATACGACTAGTGAGAATACGACTAGTGAGAATACAACTAGTGAGAATGCGACTAGGCTCAGAATACGACTAGGCTCAGAATACGACTAGTGAGAATATGACTAGTGAGAATACGACTAGTCAGAATACGACTATGCTCAGAATACGACTAGGCTCAGAATACGACTAGTGAGAATACGACTAGTGAGAATACGACTAGTGAGAATACGACTAGTGAGAATACGACTAGTCAGAATACGACTAGGCAGAATATGACTAGGCTCAGAATATGACTAGTCAGAATATGACTAGGCTCAGAATATGGCTAGTCAGAATATGACTAGGCTCAGAATATGACTAGTCAGAATATGACTAGGCTCAGAATATGACTAGGCAGAATATGACTAGGCTCAGAATATGACTAGTCAGAATATGACTAGGCTCAGAATATGACTAGACAGAATATGACTAGTCAGAATATGACTAGCTCGAATATGACTAGACAGAATACGACTAGTCAGAATACGACTAGGCAGAATATGACTAGACTCAGAATACGACTAGTCAGAATATGACTAGACTCAGAATATGACTAGTCAGAATACGACTAGGCTCAGAATATGACTAGTCAGAATATGACTAGGCTCAGAATATGACTAGTCAGAATATGACTAGACAGAATATGACTAGGCTCAGAATATGACTAGTCAGAATATGACTAGACAGAATATGACTAGACAGAATATGACTAGACAGAATATGACTATAGGCTCAGAATATGACTAGACAGAATATGACTAGGCTCAGAATATGACTAGAGACTGTTCTGTTCATGCTAGGTGTTAAGTAACAGTATAGTAACAGCATAGCTGAAGAATATTAACGTCATATCAGCCGAGTCAAAGGCACTCACACACCACACAAGAACACTTATCATACTACACACACTCCTGTTACTTACACTGTAGAATAAATGTTCTTGTTTCTATTTATACAAAATACATTTAGATTGTAGTTTTTTACCTTGTAAAAAAAACATATACCTTCTATTGTATAGTTTGTATAGATAGAATATACCTTATGTATTATGTTTACAAATCTACTACGGTTGAGGAGCGGGGAAATACACGCATATCACATTTCTCTGAATGCATGTACATTTTAAAAAGTTGCAACAATAAAATAATCTGAATCTGAATATCTGTGTAAAGATTTGAGGATGTGACAGAGATTGCAACTTGGAAATGCATGTGTGTGTGTGTGTGTGTGTGTGTGTGTGTGTGTGTGTGTGTGTGTGTGTGTGTGTGTGTGTGTGTGTGTGTGTGTGTGTGTGTGTGTGTGTGTGTGTGTGTGTGTGTGTGTGTGTGTGTGTGTGTGTGTGTGTGTGTGTGTGTGTGTGTGTGTGTGTGTGTGTGTGTGTGTGTGTGCGTGCGTGTGTGCGTGTGTGTGTGTGTGTGTGTCTGTGTGTGTCTGTGTGTGTCTGTGTGTGTCTGTGTGTGAATAGGTGGCGAGAGGAAGAGGAGCTGAACCTTCTTACTGGAAGACTCTAATAAAAATGAACCCACCGCAAAAGACAGAATGGAGGAGACAGACAGACATCAAAGTCATGTGGAATTACACTCAACGTTTGATCTCTCTTTAACATCACTGGTCCGTTTACACTCTGGTGTTCATTACACTCCTCTCCCCCTCAAGATCATCTCATCTATCAGGGTCCCACGTGAGATGGAGAGCACGGCATCTCTCCACAGGATGAGAGAGAGAGTGGAAAGAGAGAGAGAGAGCAGAGAGAGGGGGAGAAAGGCAGAGAGAGCTGAGAGAGAGCAGAGAGAGAGCAGAGAGAGAGAGAGAGGGAGAGAGAGTAGAGAGAGGGGGAGAAAGGGAGAGAGAGCAGAGAGAGCAGAGAGAGAGCAGAGAGAGAGCAGAGAGAGAGAGAAAGGGAGAGAAAGTAGATAGAGAGCAGAGATAGGGATAAAGCTATAGAGAGCAGAGAGAGTACAGAGAGAGAGAGAGAGAGAGAGAGAGAGAGAGAGAGAGAGAGAGAGAGAGAGAGAGAGAGAGAGAGAGAGCAGAGAGAGGGAGAAAGCTAGATAGAGCAGAGAGAGTACAGAGAGAGAGCGGAGAGAGAGGGAGAAAGGGAGAGAGAGGGAGAAAGGGAGCGACAATGAGAGAGAGGGAGAGGGAGAAAGGGAAGGAGAGCAGAGAGAAAGCGGGATAGAGAGAGAGGGAGAGAGAGAGCAGAGAGAGAGAGGGGGAGAGAGAGAGAAAGAGAGAGAGAGAGAGAGAGAGAGAGAGAGAGAGAGAGAGAGGGGGGGGAAAGAGAGCAGAGAGCAGAGAGAGAGAGATCAAAAAGAGAGAGAGAGAACAGAGAGCTGTCAGCCGTTCTAAGACACCGCATTTACAGCCAATATCATTTCATATCCGAGCGCGTTACACCTCTCATGTGGCCCTTCGGTCGCTTTGAAAGAAACCGTTGGCAGTTTTAATGGATGTCCTGTTCTTCAAGCTCCGAAGAAGGAGGCTAAACGGCTCACATTCTGACAAACGGGCGAGGGCTGAGGTAAAACGCTTCACACACACAGGAAACCCAAATACCTCAGAAAATAAAAATAAATCAATAACCATAAAAAAGGACGCCTATTAAAACCTTGGAGAGCCACACATTAGGAATAAAAACCTGGGGTTTTGGCTGCTGTGCAAAGGGTTTTTTTTCAAGAGGGTGCATGCCACACACCCCTGATAAATGGATGCTTAGCGCGCTGGCGAGGCTTGGGATTTATCAGCCATGTGCCGGGTCGGCCATTAAAGAGTACAAACACAAGCAGCTGCGGGATAACTCACTCACGGCTCGCTGAGGTCCAGCCAGTTGCCGTTGGGTGGGATCTGGAGAAGGTATATAGAGCCAACCGAAACGTTTTCCTTGGCCGTCTCACGCGCGAGAGTCGGAAACAGGCGCTAGATAAAGAAAATTTAAAAAAAAAGCGTGCAGTGATTTCGACGCAAGGAATGTGTGTGTACGACGGGAAGGTGCAGACGTAAACATGACCGCGGTGAGGCGCACGTGCATGTGGTAGAACGATGGTGAGTGCCCCGCAGGACGATATGCACTGATGCTTCACTCTCTCTCTCTCTCTGTAGTGCTCTGTGTTGTAGTCGAGTCACTAAATCCCGAGTCTCGAGTCCCAGTGTTCGAGTCTGAGTCCGAATCACCGAAGAAGAGCCAGAGTCGAGTCCGAGTCGAGTCCCCATTACCAGTACCTTAGTCAAGGGCCCAACTCCAGTTGTAACACCAGTACCTTAGTCAAGGGCCCAACTCCAGTTGTAACACCAGTACCTTAGTCAAGGGCCCAACTCCAGTTGTAACACCAGTACCTTGGTTAAGGGCAACAGCAGAAGTATATACCTAGCAATAGCATGCATGTCTTTATGGTGTGGTGGAAACCTGAGTGCCCCGGAGAGAACATGCAAACACACAGAAAGACCCCCCACTGGGGTTTGAACCCAGGACCTTCTCGCTGTGAGGAAACAGTGCTAACTCCATTAGACACCAGTCCCCTGAGCAGCATCTGATTGAATTGAATAATATTTTGACTGACCACCGCAAGACCTCATCTGTCTCTAAGGGACAAACACATCCTTGGCCAATGGCCACATACATACGTGATTTAGTTTCTTCTGTTTTTGTCCGTGCCTGTATTTATGAATTGACCTTTTCTTTCGTTTTATTTTTTTTACTTGTGAAGCACTGTTTTTACACAGTTTTTACATTGGATGTTTTTTTATGAATTGCCTTGTTCATTTTCTTTTTTGTTTTTAAACTTGTGAAGCACTCTGAGTATTCGTGCTGGGAAGGGTGCTATACAAATAAAGCCTTACTTACTTACTTGTAGGACATGCCTATCAGGAAACATGTTGTGAAATTAAAAGCAAGGTTCTCTGTTTCTTAGAAGCCTTAGCCTACTGGTTAAGTCCATAACACATAAACAAATCAAGAAATAATGTTTTGAATGGTGAGAATTCAATTCAATGCGAGTTATAATCGGATGCAGCGTAACCTTAGGATAGCGTCACATTCTGTCAATCATTTGCGACTCTTGTAAAACTGACGTGAAAAGTTGTCATATTCCTGTATATTGGTTGTAGTAATCACATTAATAGAGAAAAAGTAATATTCCTGTATATTAATTGTAGTAATCACATGAATAGAGAAAAAGTAATATTCCTGTATATTGGTTGTAGTAATCACATTAATAGAGAAAAAGTAATATTCCTGTATAATGGTTGTAGTAATCACATTAATAGAGAAAAAGTAATATTCCTGTATATTGGTTGTAGTAATCACATTAATAGAGAAAAAGTAGTATTCCTGTATATTGGTTGTAGTAATCACATTAATAGAGAAAAGGTAATATTCCTGTATATTGGTTGTAGTAATCACTAATAAAGTTGCAGTGATCTGGAACCTATGGAGCCCGTTCTAGTGAATAGCTGGTCCTTAAGTGTTTGCTCTGAACAGGGTAAATCTGCATTTTGCTATGATGCCCCTCTAGCTCATGGAATGAACTCCGAGGTTCTCAGTTTAGTGTCTGTATGCTTGTTTTGTCCCAGTCAGTGATGCCACAGATTACTTGTAAAAGTAATCTGATTACTGATTACTGATTACTCCTTTAAAAAGTAATCTAAGTTACTTTACTGATTACTTGATTATCAGAGTAACTTAGTTACTTTGAAAGTAACTAGGTTACGAAGTCGTCGTCGTTCCCCCAACAGTTTTTTTTAAACGCTTTATTGAAAGTGCATAAATTGTTTTTAACTTGTTTCTCTGCACATAACGTAAATTGTTAAACTAGTGCTTCAGCTTCTGTACCATCAAGTATGGTAAAGCAACAGTCTATGATGCTCACAGCATTAGAGCAGCCAGCCAGTGGTTTTACAAAACCAGTGTATCACATCTAACAAATGCAGGCTTAACTATTCAATTATATCAACTGTAACTATTAAATTGTTTTTATAAATGTCTCTCTATAAACATACAATCAGTCTCTCTTTAACATGTAAATTAACTGTAAATCTGGCAAATAAGAGCTTTTGCTCTGCCACCATCAAATATACATTAATCAAAAGGGAAAGAAACAATCTCTCTCTTTTGCTGTTTGGCTGGTGGACCTCCGAGTCCTCCTGTACCTAGTCGAAGCGTCGGCTAGTGTTGTGATTCCAGATGCTTTCAATGCAATTGGATGTGCTGTTTTTAGCGGTAGACAGTATTTTGTTTCCTCCGCATATGAATGTTTTTTTCACCCGGCTTAGCTGACACAAACGTGAAGTAGTGACTGAGGCTACGTTTAGACGAGCGTTTTGGGATGGAAGTCTGAACAGAAACCGCAAAAGTCGTCTTGCGGTTTCACTTTTAATTTTGTGTTTAGACAAGCGTTTTGGGGTGGAATTCTCCGTGCAGACGAGGCTGTAACGACGGAGCCCTGCTGTCACACGATTGGCGCATATGTCACATGACGTGCTGTGAAGACCCGCCCTACTCTGCCTCTGATTCGCAGACTGTGGATGGGGAATGTGATTGGACCAAAGCAGAGTCACTCACAGACAGAGGGTCCAGTCACGCTGCGGGACATATTCTTGTGTATTTAACCCTTTCACTGCCACACGACGTCACTCCCAAATAAGAAAAACAGCTCAAAATGTATTTTTGACTGTCGAAAACTAAATAAAATACTGCATTCCGCCTGCATTATGAATTTATGATGAGATAGTAACGAAATAGTAACGCACAGCCACTTGGACAAGTAACTGCAATCAGATTACTGGCTTTTAAAGATTAACGCGTTAGATTACTATTTTCGGGGAAAAGTAATCAGATTACAATAACGCGTTACTTAGTAACGCGTTACTGGCATCACTGGTCCCAGTGTATGGTGTTTGTCTTGGTGGTTGTAGTTCCTTGTGTTGTTTCTTGTAGTTCTTGGTCAGTCTGTTTCCCCTCCCAGCCCCAGGTGTCTCCAGTTGTAATCATCCCAGGTGTTTCTCGTTTGTCATTTGTTCCTGTGTATTTCAGTTCCTTCTTGCCTGTTCTCTGTGTCGGCTCATTGTCTCTACTACTCTGTCTATGTTGCTCGTTCCATGTTTCAAGTGCCATGTTTCCAAGTAAGTCTTCCCCATGTTAGTACTTAGTTAGTTTGTATATTTGTGTTACTTTTCCCCCTCTTCCAGTTGTCACTGAGAGGTTTTGTTTTGTTAGTTTTTGTTCCCTTGTTCTGTTTATTTGTCTTGTGTCATTAAAACCCTTGGACTTGCTGCCGTCTCCACTTGTCTGCTATTGGGTCCTACGTACACCACCGCCACGTGACGGATCTCCAATCATTGTCAGTAAAGTTGGATTTGTTATCCTTACTTTTGTCTCTCCTTGTTGTCTTACTGTTGTGACTTTGTATGCTGTGCGATTTGATCAGCCTTTTCCCCCCTCTTAATTCTGTACACTTTCAAGTTCAAATAAAGGTTTGAAATGAAATTAATGGAACGTGTCAAAGCAGACTCTGAGCAACAAAGAGGTTTCCATTTCAGGACCCAGTGGGACATGAATACAAATAATTTATCTTGTGGAACCAATAGCGAGGTTCAAGAGCGGGGATTATGAGGTGGTTTTCATGAAAGCAGACATGTGATTATCGGTCAGGAGCAAAGTACAAAATGTAATACTTGTTGTATATTGTTTGGGAACAGCGGGTTCCTGGAATAGGGGATACACGTTTCGCAATACTTTCACAATAGAAGAACGAATGGTAAGAACGAAATCAACAAGTCTTTTTACAGATGTGAACCCTTACTAAATAAACAGCCACAAAGATATCTCTCTTCTTATACGGTTTAAAGTTACCGCCACACTTAAAACAATAAGACCGTATCTTGTGGGGGTGACAGCGGCTCAGGCATCTGGTGATCAAGTTCAAGTTTCTTTATTAGTTGTCATACAGAAGTACAGAATACTTTTATACAAAAGTATGATCGCAAGGTTCCCGGTTCCATCCCGGCAGCGTGTAGAAGTGCCCTTGAGCAAGACACTTAACACATTCAGAGCCGGCCGGATATGACCAAATTAGGGCTTGTAGGCCAGCGCTTTAATCAATGGGAGGACGGGGATATTTGCGAACGCTTAAACTATATCTTAAATTATGGCTATGGGTCTAATACACCCGTCGCTTATCAATGACTTGCTTGCAGTCAACATGTACGAAACGGATTGTTTTTTCATCATTTCCGTCTTATACCGTTTTGAATACGAGACGAGTATAGTTTTGGAGATTTCTAGTCATTCCAGAGAAAGACGCGATAATAGCCCTTTAGTGGAATACACAAAACACGTTGTCATTTTTCGGCTGATTTATGAATGGTTTTCAAATAAACGCTAGATTATCGATAGTATATGTGTCCTTATGCACGCTAGAGAAGCGGGCTGAAAAATCGTTTATCCGTGCCTTGCTCCGCGCCAACGGCACGCACACACACACACACACCGCTGTGAAAAAAACATCTGATTAACCCAATACTGGTAACATAGATTCCTTACCTCACATCTCATGTTCTGCAAAAAGATTAATCCAATTCCTGATCGCCATTCCAAATATTGATCGCGTTTATTGATCCAACGTTATAGTCCAAAACACATCATCCAATCCCAGCCTCCCCAGTCAATGTGGTAACACGATACTGCATGCCCGAGAAGGGAAACCCGGACCGGATTTTTTTTTTCTGATGAACATCCCCAGCCAATCCAATCCAATGATGTGCAATACCATCCGGGAGACGATAGGCGAGCTCAGACCCATTCCCAACGATAACATCAGGTTGGATGGATGAAAATGAATGGATATCGCTAATAAAAGAAATAATGATTAAAACCCGACTATACTCGTGATTGGCACGCAAGCGATGGCGAGTTAACCCGACTATCATCGTGATTGGCATGGAATGGGTTAAAGGAACACGCCAACCTTTTGGGAAATTTGCTTATCGTCTTGATTGAAAACTTTATTAACAGATTGCAGAATGGGTATACAATACAGTGCCTACGGCTCAATACAAACAACTGCTAGGAGGATGCAGACCAGAAAAATACTTTCGTCTTGTTTACACCAGGGTCCTCCATTTTCAATTTATCAAGACATTTATTACATACAAGACATACACATATACAGTACTGTTTAAGAAAAAGAGATCATAAAAAGAAATATACATCCGAAGGGGAAGAAACTGTACATTGCAGGGGGTTGGGTGGGGGGTGACATAAGTGCTTTACAACTTATGCCTCCCATTCACTCGTGAACGCACAGAGAGGAAACTGGTATCTATCTTCTTGTCTCTTTCTGCAGAAGACGGTAAGCTAATTTCCCAAAATGTTGGCGTGTTCCTTTAACCCCTAACTGCTCCTGATGAGCAGGCTGGTGCCTTGCATGGTTGCTTCTACCATCACGAGTGAATGGGAACGTGAGGCATAAGTTGTAATGCGCTTTGGTATATAAAATGCAGCCCATCTAGAACAAGAGGAGGACTAATAGTTTTGGCCTATCGGTCTACTGCACCATCTGAAGCTCAGCTGAAGACGGGGTGGAGGAGGTCACATTTGAATATGTCTCCCCGCCATCCACCCCATTCACTCTGCATGTTACAGGGAAATTGGCGTGTTATAGGCTGCAAAACTGAACTAGAATTGTAGTGTACAGTTCCTTTCGGCGACATGTTACAATATTGAACTCAGCCTATTAGACTCAGACAGCAAGGTGGTGTAGTGGTTAACACTGTCGACCTCACAGCAAGAAGGTCCTGGGTTCGATTCCCACTTGGGGGTTGCCGGGTTGCCAGGTACCCAGCAGGTGGGGTATCTCCCGGGCCTTTCTGTTCTCCCCCCGTACTCTCAGGGGTTTCCCCTCCAGAAGAAGAGATAAACCCAATGGAAAAACATGCAGAAAGCTGTCGTGTCCCTGACGAAGACGGACAGGAGCGCTAGGATTGGTCTCACGCCGCAGCCCAGGCTGCCCTTGGGGGGGAAGGACGATGGGATGGGTACAAGCGCAGAGAAGACATTTCAATGGTGACCTAATGCATATGTGTGTGTGTGTGTGTGTTCCTGTGTGTCGCCCATCTTACATGTGTGTGTTGTTGCATGACAAATAAAGACTTCTTCGTCTATCGTTGACCTGACCTGCTCTGAATAAGTGGCCAGATGTTGGTTACAGCCCAGTGTCCCTCCCTCTCTCTTGCAGCTATAGTTTCTGTAACGCAACTTACAAATCCTCATGTTATATTTGATCACCTTATAATTACACTGTACAATTTGCAGAGCCAGAGGAGGTGCAGGTCTAATTAAACTGCTTCAGTTGAACGTTCTTCAGAGGTGAAAAAACCCAGTCTTTACATCCAGTCAGATCTCTGCCTTTTTACGCCCATGTGTGGGCTCCTCCGACTTCAAAGGGGGCTTTAAAAGAAAATATATAAATACAAAACCATTAGCCGGCTTGCTTTCTTTAGTTAACATTTCAAACACGCTTGCGGAGAGCGGGCCGTGTTTTCAGTCGCCTCTCTGTGGGTCCGGTGTTGATGTTGTTTCTGATGGTCCTCAGCTGGAGGGTCCTCCACGTCGTTAGGGGAGGCTAACACGCAGGCTGGTCTGGAACACGAGCTCCTCTGGTCGGCTGCGGCCCTCCTCCTCCTCCTCCTCCTCCTCCTCCTCCTCCCCCGTCTCCTGCTTCTCCTTCTCCTCCTCCTCCTCCTCCTCCTCCTCCTCCTCCTCCTCCTCCTCCTCCTCCTTCTCCTTCTCCTGCTTCTCCTCATCCTCCTCCTCCTCCTCCTGCTTATCCTCCTCCTTCTCCTGCTTCTCCTTCTCCTTCTCCTGCTTCTCCTCCTCCTTCTCCTCATCCTCCTCCTCATCCTCCTCCTCCTGCTTATCCTTCTCCTTCTCCTGCTTCTCCTCCTCCTTCTCCTTCTCCTCCTCCTTCTCCTCCTCCTCCTCCTCCCCCTTCTCCTGCGTATCCTCCTCCTTCTCCTGCTTATCCTTCTCCTTCTCCTGCTTCTCTTCCTCCTTCTCCTCATCCTCCTCCTCCTCCTGCTTCTCCTTCTCCTTCTCCTGCTTCTCCTCCTCCTTCTCCTTCTCCTCCTTCTCCTTCTCCTCCTTCTCTTTCTCCTGCTTCTCCATCTCCTCCTTCTCCTCCTCCTAGCACCTCTTCCTTCTCCTCCTCCTCCTCCACTTTATCTTCCTCTTCCTCATCCTTCTCCCCCTCCCACCTCCCTCTCCTCCTCCTCCTCCTCTTTATCTTCCTCTTCCTCCTCCTCCTCCTCCTCCTCCCCCTCCTCCTCCTCCTCCTCCTCCTCCTCTTTATCTTCCTCTTCCTCATCATCCTCCTCCTCCTTCTCCTTATCATTCCTCCTCCTCCTCTTCCTCCCTCCTCCCCCTCCTCCTCCTCCTCCACCTCCTCCACTTTATCTTCCTCTTCCTCATCCTTCTCCTCCTCCCACCTCCCTCTCCTCCTCCTCCTCCTCCTCCTCCTCCTCCACTTTATCTTCCTCTTCCTCATCCTTCTCCTCCTCCTTCTCCTTCCTCCTCCTCCTCCACCTCCCTCCAGCACCTCCTGTAGGATACAACTCCTTGTTTACCCCCTGACAGCCAGGCCAGAGCCACAAACATGGGTTTTTAATGTGGGAGATGACATAAACATGTGCATCCAGGGAGCAGCAGCACACCCAGTGCCCCTCCCACAGTGTGGGGGCAGTGAGGCCTGTTTTTATTAGCAGGCACTAAGAAGTTTATAAACAGAGGCACTTGACACAGTGAACTCCAGATACGAGGGGTGATCCTCCGTGTTGTAGACAGATTACCACTTCATTAAACAGCCCGGGAACCTCAGGGCAGTAACTCGGGCTCTTGGGACACGGCATACCAGGGGTGTGACAGTGAGACCAACCCCGGGGCCCTCGAGCCCACATGAAACACTACGTACAGGGCTGTTGTCTGTTGTCCCCAAAAGTTATTAGAGGTCTACAACTTTTATTGGAGGGGAAACATGCCTCTTTTCTATTCTTTATTATTTCCCCCCACACAAAATGACATTTAAGCAATAACTTTTTTTTTTTTTTTTTTTTTTTACATTTTATTTATTTGTTTTTTACAAGTTAAGAATAGCATTTTGTGACTATTTTTAAACACTCTGGAACTGAATGGACAATAAAAGAACATGAATCAGGGAAATAATAGAAGAAGAAGAAGAATAACAACAGAAACAACAACAACAAGATGAAGAAGAAGAAGAGAAGAAGAGGAACAACAACAACAACAACAACAACAACAACAACAACAACAACAACAACAACAACAACAACAAGAGGAAGAGGAAGAGGAAGAGGAAGAAGAAGAGGAAGAAGAAGACCGGAATGAGCCGGCAGCATCAAGTGAAGGGTACAGGCTTACTGTGAGACTGAGAGAGTCACTCCCCACAAAGGTTCATATCTAGACTGAGCTAAAGAAATTATTTGATATTCTTTCATCAGCTCGATTAGTTGATTTAAAGGTTAAAATAAGTGGTCTAAATGTTAAAATAATAGCTCTACATTCCAACAGCCATCACTGATATAGAGTGTTTGGTGCGTAAAACATGGGTCTCCCAGTCCCTCAACTCTGCAGTAAACAGGAAATACATTTTCTGGTAACCCTTCCCTACTTTACCAAATGAGGAGAGAGAACTCCACACTTCATAAATCGTCTGAAAAAAAAAGAAAATAAACTATAATAATAATTCATTGACAATTAATAATCGATTAATTGACTAAGAGGGAGCAACCCTACTCAACTGACAGAGAACTGTGGGATCTAGTTCCCCCAAAGCAAGCCATAGACACAATTAGGGTTTAGGCTTTGTGATTGAGAATAGATAGTGATAGTAGGACAAATACTGTATTTACTTCAGGAAAACATCATATTCATCAGCAGCCTAATGCTAATCTAATGTGTTCAGACACCTGTCACAGAGGACCCCCACCTTAGGGGACGACAGTGGCTCGGGAGGTAGAGCAGCCCTCTGGTAATCCAGAGGTTTAATAATTCTCATGTTCAGAGCCAGCGTTTCGAAGTGTCCTTGAGCAAAACACTTAACCCCTAATTGCTCCCGATGAGCAGGTTGGCACCTTGCATGGTTGCCTCCGCCGTCGGTGTGCTTCTACCCCTCTGCAGTGAGCCTCATCCACAAGAACAGCTTCCTCTGCAGTGAGCCTCATCCACAAGAACAGCTTCCTCTGCAGTGAGCCTCATCCACAAGAACAGCTTCCTCTGCAGTGAGCCTCGTCCACAAGAACAGCTTCCTCTGCAGTGAGCCTCATCAACAAGAACAGCTTCCTCTGCAGTGAGCCTCATCAACAAGAACAGCTTCCTCTGCAGTGAGCCTCGTCAACAAGAACAGCTTCTACCCCTCTGCAGTGAGCCTCGTCCACAAGAACAGCTTCCTCTGCAGTGAGCCTCGTCAACAAGAACAGCTTCCTCTGCAGTGAGCCTCGTCAACAAGAACAGCTTCTACCCCTCTGCAGTGAGCCTCATCAACAAGAACAGCTTCCTCTGCAGTGAGCCTCGTCAACAAGAACAGCTTCCTCTGCAGTGAGCCTCGTCAACAAGAACAGCTTCCTCTGCAGTGAGCCTCGTCAACAAGAACAGCTTCCTCTGCAGTGAGCCTCGTCAACAAGAACAGCTTCCTCTGCAGTGAGCCTCGTCAACAAGAACAGCTTCCTCTGCAGTGAGCCTCGTCAACAAGAACAGCTTCCTCTGCAGTGAGCCTCATCCACAAGAACAGCTTCCTCTGCAGTGAGCCTCGTCAACAAGAACAGCTTCCTCTGCAGTGAGCCTCATCCACAAGAACAGCTTCCTCTGCAGTGAGCCTCGTCAACAAGAACAGCTTCCTCTGCAGTGAGCACACCCTTACTGGACTATATATTTGTATATACAATCAAAACTCTTCATACTTGTTCATACTTCACTGTTCATTCTTTTTGCACATTAAATGCACTGTTAAATTCCAATTAAATTAAATTAATTGATCAAATGCACAGCCCTGTTAAATATTCCATCCCACTGTGTTATTTTTATTCTAATTCGTGTATATTGTGGCAGATATCACCCCCCGTCTCATGGATATGTGAAGGACGGGAGGTACTACTGCCACTGGAGTAGGTATCTGATTAGTACTGATAGAACACACCTGTGCATAATTAGATCACCCACATCCCACACGCACACACCCCAGACACACACACTACAAATACACTAGGACAGAGAGAGTTGAGTTGAGAGGAGGTGAGGTAGGAGTTGTTGTATTGAGAGAGAGATTGTTTGTGTACGGAGTTTTGCGAGGTGAGAGGTAGTGAGAGGAGAGGTGAAGGGGAGAAGGTGTTCATTGTGTACTGGACCCTGGACTGGCTGAGAAACCCCCTTGTGTACTGACCCTGGACCGGACAACTACTCTGAGTATTGAACAATCCTTTTTCCGTATGAAAGCCTGTTTTGTGTTTTGGACATCGGACTGTATTACGACCATTCTATTTGCTCCCATCGAACTATATTCTGCCTGTATTCAATAAATATTCGTATTGATTGATATTGCACTTGTGTGGGCATTTGAATTTGTTTGTTTTTGAACCGTGACGAGTCTGAACACCACAAGAAGCAGCCTTGCAGCGACGCTGCGACACGATTCCGGAGAAGAAACAGGCCCCTCTCCCACTTCAAAGAGCCCAGGGGATGCCTTTAAAAAATCACACCGGCAATAAACTACAACAGGAGTTCATCGCTTTTCCACGACATGAAAGAGATGTTTTTCAAAGTCAAGTCTCCGGTTAAGCTTCTGCGCCAACTCTCTCTACCCCCCTGAACAGAGTTGGCACAGTCCATCACAGCGGAAGACTTGTGGCGCTGTGGGCTGTTTACATGGGACACACTACCGTGGGAGGGGTCAGATTATTTACATTTCAAAGACGGGATACGCCGTACGTATGGTGTATGCGTAGAGAGAAGAGCAGGCTTTACATGAAAAACAACCTAGAAGTTAGTTAAAATCAAGCTAAAATCCAGATTCAGAATCAGAATCAAAATCAGGATCAGAAAGGTCTTTATTGCCAAGTAGTTTGGTGCATCAACATTAACAGACAGACAATTCAGGTAGAATAAAATTTAATGGAATATAAACTAAATTAAAATAAAAGTCGAATAGAATAGAATTTAATTATTAAATAAAATAACATAAAATAGGCCAGGGCTGTACAATTGTGATTATTTTATTGTTTTCGCTTTTCAGAAAAACGTGAGATGCTTGTTTGTCCCGGCTCCTCAACCGTAGTGGATTCGTAAACATAATACACAACGATCTATATAAACTATACAATACCAGGTAAAGATAGTGGATAAATTAAATAAAAAATAAGAAAATAAATCACTCTCCAATGTAAATAGCAGCATTGTGGTGTGTGTAATAAGTGTGCTTATTACGTGCATACAGACTTTCATACACTGTTAACCCTTTCACTGCCGCACTACCAAACGGTTAACCCTTTCACTGCGACAACACTACAGAAGGCTAACCCTTTCACTGCCACACAACAGCAGGTTAACCCTTTCACTGCCACACTACAGAAGGTTAACCCCTTTACTATCACACCACCGACGGTTAACCGTCGGTAGTGTGATAGTAAAGGGGTTAACCTTCTGTAGCGTGGCAGTGAAAGGGCTAAGTGTTATTCTGAGAAGTCATTTGCCGCTGAGTTGTGCATCCGGAAGACGAATGACTGATGATTGATTTCCGTGTCTTTGATTTGTTTCGCCCCTGGGTTCAAGTGACAGGGGCCTAATTGTGGATGGAATGTATACGGCCAGAGACTCTCGTTTGGCGGCGCTGGTTTCCCTGAGAGTAAATGATACCCCAGAGTCAGGAGCCGGGGCCCTCCTACTTCGCATGACTAATTGGAGTAATTTAGGGAAGGGGACCTGGAAGGGGGGGTGGGGGGGGGGGGGGGGGGGTGGAGTGGCCCGCAGCCCCCGTCAACAGCCTGAGAACTACTACTAGGAAATGTCTGATCAATGACCGTCTGACTCCCACCTAAACCGCACGGACTACAACAACACATATAGCGAATGACGTATATCACTCCAGTTAGGGTACCTTGTGCATACATACTGCACCTGTGTGTACTGTATACTTTACCTACTCAAAGTATTATATTTAGATTCTAGTGCCTATTGTAACCATATTTATTGTAGTGTATAATATAACCGATAGGGCATACAGACCCTCATCTGCACCTTTTATCACACTGCCTACTTGTGCTCATATGCGTATATTCAGAGATAATTATATTGTTATATTGTTTACACTGCCTATTTTAACTTTTCTTCTGTGCTATAATTGTATTGCCTGTATTTATGTCCTTCTACTATTAGCATGTACCTGTACCTCCCATCCCCCCTATCTCCCTCCCTCCCTCCCCCCTCCCCCATGCTGCTATGATGCCTGAATTTCCCCAAGGGAATCAATAAAGGAATATCTTATCTTATCTTATCTTATCCTATCCTATCCTATCCTATCCTATCCTATCCTATCCTATCCTATCCTATCCTATCCTATCCTATCCTATCCTATCCTATCCTATCCTATCCTATCCTATCCTATCCTATCCTATCCTATCCTATCTTATCTTGTCTTATCTTATCTTAAGTGCATTATCCTTATAAACGCATCTAATGTGGACCTGGTATTCTACACAAAACACTACTGAAGACGAATTAAAGACAATACATTATGATATCGTTAACAGTTTCAGGTGTACAATCTCACATACTGTATAAAATTAGACTTTTGATAAAAATGCTAAATGATGCATTTATATAACAGCTTTTATCGGCACCTCGCACCGCCGTCGGTGTGTGAATGTGTGAGTGAACGGGTGAATGTGAGGAACAAATTGTAAAGCGCTTTGGATGAAAGCTGCTCTATAAATGCAGGGGTGCCTGCGGGTTCGATAACGAGGGAAACTCTCACACACACAGCAGTACAACAGGGCTGTTGCATGTGAGTCACACCTGTAAGACAGTCGGACTGGAAGGAGATGGCTCCCTGAGACATCAGACAGATGACAGGTTCAGCGGTCGTGACTGGGATTGGAGAGATGTCTCAGCTGCGGCAGCACCCTCCTGAGGTAACTGTCTGGAACAGCATTGAGATGCTTCCCACCTGCACGCCTGCCTCTACTTTCATGAAGACGCCATTAAGCGGTTATCCAGAATGTTTATCAAAGTTGATCAAAACAAATGTACACAGCATGATTATGGAAACGATATCTCTCTTGTTGTTGAAGAACTGTCAACCAGGAGCTTGGATACAGGAATGGATGCAGGTGAAGTCTGGTTTCACTGAACAGGTGACGTCTGGTTTCTCTGAACCGGTGACGTCTGGTTTCTCTTAACCGGTGAAGTCTGGTTTCTCTGAACCGGTGATGTCTGGTTTCTCTGAACCGGTGAAGTCTGGTTTCTCTGAACAGAAGTCTGGTTTCTCTGAACCGGTGAAGTCTGGTTTCACTGAACCGGTGAAGTCTGGTTTCTCTGAACTGGTGAAGTCTGGT
>NW_028169425.1:17500-19259 GCF_963971535.1 Notolepis coatsorum | reverse complement strand
GGTAGAGGTGAGCATGCGAGCAGTGGAGTGTTGAACGTATTGTAGTTTATTGAGGAATTTGGTGGATGTGCCATACAGAATGCTGTAGTCCAGGCGGGAAGTGAGAAGTGCATGGGTCAGTGTTTCGGCAGCAGAGAAGGATAGTGAGGGGCGTAGGCGGGCAATGTTCCTGAGGTGGAAGAAGGTGGTTTTCATGATCTGGTTGACATGCAGGAGGAAGGAAAGGGTGGGGCCGAGAGTGATACCTAGGTTGCGGACGTGGGTGAAGGGGGTGACAATGGAGCCGTCAATGTTGACTGAAAAATCCTGGGTGGGGCGGGTCAGGGAATTTGGGCCAATGATGATTAGTTCAGATTTTTCACAGTTGAGTTTCAGAACGTTTTTTTGCATCCAGATTTTTATGTCAGAAAGGCAGGTTGATGAGGGTGGAGTGGGTGGCGGCAGTGATGGTCTTGGTGGAAAGATAGAGCTGTGTGTCATCAGCATAGCAGTGGAATCGGAGGCCATGTTTTGCGGAGGATCTGTCCAAGTGGTAAAATGTAGAGGATAAACAGTAGGGGACCAAGTACTGAACCCTGGGGGACACCGTGGGGGACTGGGGCAATGGGGGATTTGGAGTTGTTAGTGTAGATCTGTCAGAGAGATATGATTTGATCCAAGAGAGGGCAGTGCCAGTGATCCCAATGGTGGACTGGAGGCGAGATATGAGGATGGAGTGAGTAATGGTGTCGAAGTCAAGGAGGATGAGGATGGAGAGGGAACCAGAGTCAGCAGATAGGAGACTGTCATTGGTGACCTTTAGTAGAGCGGTGTCTGTGCTCTGTTTGGTGCGAAAGCCGGATTGGACGGGTTCGTAGTGGTTATTGGATTCAAGGTGGGATGTTAATTGAGTGGCAACAGCTCGTTCTAAAATCTCTGACAGAAAGGGCAGGTTGGAGATGTTGGAGATGTTGGAAGTTGTTGAGGGTGTCAGGGTTTAGTCCGGGTTTTTTTTTTTGTAGAGGGGTAATGGCAGCGAGTTTCAAGGCGGGGGGGGGGGGGGGGCAAGGCCAGTGTACAGAGAGGAGTTGTAGCATAGGTATGAGAGTGCAGTACAGTGGTGAGTCCAGGGTGGAAGATTACCATGCATTTTATAAGCTCTATTGTAAAGTCTTGCTATGGGTTCTGTAATTTACTTTGTTGTGAGGGACCAGATTGAGAGACAGTAAGATTATTGTTGAAAGGAAAAATTGCATGTAGATATGTATTTGAAACAGTGAGGGTGAGAAATGGTCTGATGATGGTACATGGTACAATGAAGACCTCATTATGTCTCCACCGTATGAGGAACATATCTGCAAAAGGGTTGTGTTCAGCCTAAGTGCCAGTTTTAACCCTTTCACTACCACACTACCAAATGGTTAACTCTTTCACTACCACACTACAGATGGTAGTGAAAGGTTAACCTTCTGTAGCATGGTAGTGAAAGGTTAACCTTCTGTAGTGTGGTAGTGAAAGGTTAACCTTCTGTAGTGTGGTAGTGAAAGGTTAACCTTCTGTAGTGTGGTAGTGAAAGGTTAACCTTCTGTAGTGTGGTAGTGAAAGGTTAACCTTCTGTAGTGTGGTCGTGAAAGGTTAACCTTCTGTAGTGTGGTAGTGAAAGGGTTAACCTTCTGTAGTGTGGTAGTGAAAGGTTAACCTTCTGTAATGTGGTAGTGAAAGGGTTAACCTTCTGTAGTGTGGTAGTGAAAGGTTAACCTTCTGTAGTGTAGTGTGGTAG
>NW_028169425.1:0-15000 GCF_963971535.1 Notolepis coatsorum | reverse complement strand
AATTGCCACTTTTCTGCCGGTAGAAAAACTAAATGTAATCTGTAAAATGATTTGTAAAAATAATTTACAGTGTAGCGGTTGTTCCACCAGTCACCAGTCCAAGGAGATGAAAGGATGTTAAAGAGGGAGGGAGGGAGGGAGGGAGGGAGGGAGGGAGGGAGGGAGGGAGGGAGGGAGGGAGGGAGGGAGGGAGGGAAATAAGTATTAATGATGCACACTCTTCCAAAGGAAACATCATCAAAAGATCATTGGACCTCTCTGATGCTGTTCAATAAAAGTGATGCACGAGGAGGCAGCAGCTACTGTACGTGGTTATTATGGGGCCAGGCGATCAGATGACGGCGACCACTCTGGGAGTTCATATGGGGAGCGTTGGCCTGCTGTGTGTCGGGGAGTTAAATCAGAGGAGGGGCCGGCCTGCCTCCACACAGGCACAGATAGAGTCCTGTCCCGAAGCCCTTTCAGTCACTTTGATTGATTGATTGATTGAAAACTTTATTAACAGATTGCAGAATGGGTACAGTACAGTACAGCTCAATACACACAATTGTTAAGGGGATGCAGACCAGAGAAAGACTTTCGTCTTGTTTACATCAGGGTCCCCCCTTTTCAATTCATCAGGAGATGCCCATCATGCATTGTCTACGGAGTAGCCCCCCAGATTTCACATCCAGTCAAATCCAATCCAACCCACTTTATTTATAGAGCTTATTTAAGGTGCTTATTTAAGGTGCTCAGGGAGTAAGGTGCTCAGGGAGTAGGGTGCTCAGGGAGTAAGGTGCTCAGGGAGTAGGGTGCTCAGGGAGTATAGGGTGCTCAGGGAGTAGGGTGCTCAGGGAGTAGGGTGCTCAGGGAGTAGGGTGCTCAGGGAGTAGGGTGCTCAGGGAGTAGGGTGCTCAGGGAGTAGGGTGCTCAGGGAGTAAGGTGCTCAGGGAGTAAGGTGCTCAGGGAGTAGGGTGCTCAGGGAGTAAGGTGCTCAGGGAGTAAGGTGCTCAGGGAGTAGGGTGCTCAGGGAGTAGGGTGCTCAGGGAGTATAAGGTGCTCAGGGAGTAAGGTGCTCAGGGAGTAAGGTGCTCAGGGAGTAGGGTGCTCAGGGAGTAGGGTGCTCAGGGAGTAGGGTGCTCAGGGAGTAGGGTGCTCAGGGAGTATAAGGTGCTCAGGGAGTATAAGGTGCTCAGGGAGTAGGGTGCTCAGGGAGTAGGGTGCTCAGGGAGTAGGGTGCTCAGGGAGTAGGGTGCTCAGGGAGTAGGGTGCTCAGGGAGTAAGGTGCTCAGGGAGTATAAGGTGCTCAGGGAGTAGGGTGCTCAGGGAGTAGGGTGCTCAGGGAGTAAGGTGCTCAGGGAGTAGGGTGCTCAGGGAGTAGGGTGCTCAGGGAGTAAGGTGCTCAGGGAGTAGGGTGCTCAGGGAGTAGGGTGCTCAGGGAGTAGGGTGCTCAGGGAGTAGGGTGCTCAGGGAGTAGGGTGCTCAGGGAGTAGGGTGCTCAGGGAGTAAGGTGCTCAGGGAGTAGGGTGCTCAGGGAGTAGGGTGCTCAGGGAGTAAGGTGCTCAGGGAGTAGGGTGCTCAGGGAGTAGGGTGCTCAGGGAGTAAGGTGCTCAGGGAGTAGGGTGCTCAGGGAGTAGGGTGCTCAGGGAGTAGGGTGCTCAGGGAGTAGGGTGCTCAGGGAGTAGGGTGCTCAGGGAGTAGGGTGCTCAGGGAGTAAGGTGCTCAGGGAGTAAGGTGCTCAGGGAGTAGGGTGCTCAGGGAGTAAGGTGCTCAGGGAGTAAGGTGCTCAGGGAGTAGGGTGCTCAGGGAGTAGGGTGCTCAGGGAGTAGGGTGCTCAGGGAGTAGGGTGCTCAGGGAGTAGGGTGCTCAGGGAGTAAGGTGCTCAGGGAGTAAGGTGCTCAGGGAGTAGGGTGCTCAGGGAGTAAGGTGCTCAGGGAGTAGGGTGCTCAGGGAGTAGGGTGCTCAGGGAGTAGGGTGCTCAGGGAGTAGGGTGCTCAGGGAGTAAGGTGCTCAGGGAGTATAAGGTGCTCAGGGAGTATAAGGTGCTCAGGGAGTAGGGTGCTCAGGGAGTAAGGTGCTCAGGGAGTATAAGGTGCTCAGGGAGTATAAGGTGCTCAGGGAGTATAAGGTGCTCAGGGAGTATAAGGTGCTCAGGGAGTAAGGTGCTCAGGGAGTAGGGTGCTCAGGGAGTAAGGTGCTCAGGGAGTAGGGTGCTCAGGGAGTAAGGTGCTCAGGGAGTAAGGTGCTCAGGGAGTAGGGTGCTCAGGGAGTAGGGTGCTCAGGGAGTAGGGTGCTCAGGGAGTAGGGTGCTCAGGGAGTAGGGTGCTCAGGGAGTAGGGTGCTCAGGGAGTAGGGTGCTCAGGGAGTATAAGGTGCTCAGGGAGTATAAGGTGCTCAGGGAGTAGGGTGCTCAGGGAGTAGGGTGCTCAGGGAGTAGGGTGCTCAGGGAGTAGGGTGCTCAGGGAGTAGGGTGCTCAGGGAGTAGGGTGCTCAGGGAGTAGGGTGCTCAGGGAGTAAGGTGCTCAGGGAGTAGGGTGCTCAGGGAGTAGGGTGCTCAGGGAGTAGGGTGCTCAGGGAGTAGGGTGCTCAGGGAGTAGGGTGCTCAGGGAGTAAGGTGCTCAGGGAGTAGGGTGCTCAGGGAGTAGGGTGCTCAGGGAGTAGGGTGCTCAGGGAGTAGGGTGCTCAGGGAGTAGGGTGCTCAGGGAGTAAGGTGCTCAGGGAGTAGGGTGCTCAGGGAGTAGGGTGCTCAGGGAGTAGGGTGCTCAGGGAGTAAGGTGCTCAGGGAGTAAGGTGCTCAGGGAGTAAGGTGCTCAGGGAGTAGGGTGCTCAGGGAGTAGGGTGCTCAGGGAGTAGGGTGCTCAGGGAGTAAGGTGCTCAGGGAGTAGGGTGCTCAGGGAGTAGGGTGCTCAGGGAGTAGGGTGCTCAGGGAGTAGGGTGCTCAGGGAGTAAGGTGCTCAGGGAGTAAGGTGCTCAGGGAGTAGGGTGCTCAGGGAGTAGGGTGCTCAGGGAGTATAAGGTGCTCAGGGAGTAAGGTGCTCAGGGAGTAGGGTGCTCAGGGAGTAGGGTGCTCAGGGAGTAGGGTGCTCAGGGAGTAGGGTGCTCAGGGAGTATAAGGTGCTCAGGGAGTAAGGTGCTCAGGGAGTAGGGTGCTCAGGGAGTAGGGTGCTCAGGGAGTAGGGTGCTCAGGGAGTAGGGTGCTCAGGGAGTAAGGTGCTCAGGGAGTAAGGTGCTCAGGGAGTAAGGTGCTCAGGGAGTAGGGTGCTCAGGGAGTAAGGTGCTCAGGGAGTAGGGTGCTCAGGGAGTAGGGTGCTCAGGGAGTAGGGTGCTCAGGGAGTAGGGTGCTCAGGGAGTAGGGTGCTCAGGGAGTAAGGTGCTCAGGGAGTAGGGTGCTCAGGGAGTAGGGTGCTCAGGGAGTAGGGTGCTCAGGGAGTAAGGTGCTCAGGGAGTATAGGGTGCTCAGGGAGTATAGGGTGCTCAGGGAGTAAGGTGCTCAGGGAGTAGGGTGCTCAGGGAGTAGGGTGCTCAGGGAGTAAGGTGCTCAGGGAGTAGGGTGCTCAGGGAGTAGGGTGCTCAGGGAGTAGGGTGCTCAGGGAGTATAGGGTGCTCAGGGAGTAGGGTGCTCAGGGAGTAGGGTGCTCAGGGAGTAAGGTGCTCAGGGAGTAGGGTGCTCAGGGAGTAGGGTGCTCAGGGAGTAGGGTGCTCAGGGAGTAGGGTGCTCAGGGAGTAAGGTGCTCAGGGAGTATAAGGTGCTCAGGGAGTAAGGTGCTCAGGGAGTAGGGTGCTCAGGGAGTAGGGTGCTCAGGGAGTAGGGTGCTCAGGGAGTAGGGTGCTCAGGGAGTAGGGTGCTCAGGGAGTAAGGTGCTCAGGGAGTATAAGGTGCTCAGGGAGTAGGGTGCTCAGGGAGTAGGGTGCTCAGGGAGTAAGGTGCTCAGGGAGTATAAGGTGCTCAGGGAGTAGGGTGCTCAGGGAGTAGGGTGCTCAGGGAGTATAGGGTGCTCAGGGAGTAGGGTGCTCAGGGAGTAGGGTGCTCAGGGAGTAGGGTGCTCAGGGAGTAGGGTGCTCAGGGAGTAGGGTGCTCAGGGAGTAGGGTGCTCAGGGAGTAGGGTGCTCCCTGATAACCCTCATCTCGCACCTCGCTGCCCATTATGCACATGTCCAGAGTTAATCATATTGTATATTGTTTACACTGCCTTTTTATTCTATTTTTATTTTTTTTTACAAAAAAACAATTTGTCTCTCGCCATTGACTACTGTGTAGCCTACATATTTATTTCGGTACATAATGGCGATCCAGAGGACCTCTCTATTAGGTATCTTTTCAACAGTTTTATACCTCCATGATTCTTGAGTCAAAATCCATTTTTAACCATTTATTTTCCAGCACGTCTTTCTTCCCTTGTATTGGAGTCCATTGGTGGCTGTAGTAGCAACACGCCACGTTTTATTATCAGTGATCTCCTTCCCTCCCCGGCTGACTCACACCCGAGAGTAAACTGGGTCGTCCATTAGGGCTGCGGTTACACCTTTCGTTTCATTTTCGTTTCATTGTCATACGCGTTTCGCCGCGACGTCCTGCGCCTCGAGTCACACTTTCGTTTTTTTTTTGTTTTTGTCACCTGAGCACACTGATGTAGTACACTGCCAAAGCAGTAGGTGGCAGTAGGTGGCGAACATGAAGGCAATTTCAACCAATCAGAACTTGAATGTGCCAATACACTTCCTGGTAGCTCCAGCAAAGAAAATGTCAACAAGGCAGACGCCTATGGGCGCCACCATCTTGCCTATTTACTCAATGCAGCAATTCTTTTTCAGCAAAGCCTAATAAAAGTGCAATAAACAAAACGGATACATTCACTGTGTGTTCTGCCTGTCATTTGTTGATGAAACAAAACTAACATCAACACAAGTGACCACCAAGAGCGGATAGTTTAGTCTAAAAAAAGATCGGTAGCATTGTTAGCTGCATGCTAACGTCAATGGAGTATGCCATTATAACAGTATAGCATTGTGGCTAGAAGCTAACGTTAGCTCACGCTATTTAGCCAGCATCAAACTGATGATATCGAGAGCTATCAGTAGTTAGATAACATTAGAGACAACGCTGTGTGTATTAAACAAAGGTGAATAGATGACTGGGCCATTTTGTTTAATGCTTGTTAAGTTGAAAGAGGAGCTCTGAGCTAACAGGGTCTGAATCCTGATAGCTAATGTTAGCCAGCTGCTCATGCAATCGGTAATGCTAGCAGAATGAATGGATGTAAACTTTATTTAACATATTGCATAATGGGTACAATACAATTCGGCTCAATACAAACAATTGTTAAGGGAATGCAGACGGTTGTAGCTTGGACTGGAGTCCTTATAACAATAACTTGACAACACATGGTAGCTGCAGCTATTTGGGACATAGCTCCGTGTCCCAAACACACACACACACACACTCTGTTGTCACCGGAAGGGCACGCAGATGGTATCTACTGCGCATGGGCGTTTTCGCAACAACGGCTCATGCAGACTACACGCTGTTGTCGGCGCGTTTTTTAGCGGTTCTCCAAAACGCAAACACAATTTAGCGTTTCAGCCATATCAAAAAAAAAACGCCAAAAAAAAAATTCTGTGTAATAGGGACATGAAACGTATTCAAAAACGTATAAAAAAACGCCACAAAAACACAGTCTAACCATGGCCTAAGTGAGCAGTGTTCCCATGGCTCCAGAAAACACAGCTAATTGATTAATCAAAGATAATTTGTTGCTTGTGACCCCCTTGCGACATCACAACAAGCAATAATCCTGCACAGCTTGTTTAGGATGCATGGTCCATCGTAAGACTTCAAACCCTTCCCAAATGGCAAGGAGTACCTATGTAATTGTTTTGCCCCAAGCCCCTAAATAACATTTCAGTCAAATCTATACAAAGACTAGACAAAACCCCATTTCCATAATTATATGTCCATATAACCATGACTTCCCCTGGGAGAAGTGTGTGTGTGCATGCCTGTGTGTGTGTGTGTGTGTGTTTTTTGGGGGGGGGGGTGTGTGTGTGTGGTGGGGGGGGTGTGTGTGTGGGGGGCGTTACTTTCCCATCTCAGTGGAAATATGTTTGGGAGCAGAAACCGGTTGAGCCAGGTGCCAGGCAGGTAAGACCAGTGCAGCCGGCTGAACCGAGAGGAGCGACAGAGACAGGAGAACAGAGAGAGAGAGAGAGAGAGAGACAGAGAGGCTAAAGGAGCTCCCGGCCCGGGGCTACAGCGGTTGGCCTTCTCCCAGAGAGTCAAGCGAGGAGGATTAGATGCAGCGGCTGAAGACTCCCAGACAATAAGGACAGGGTGTGTTTGCGTGTGGGACACCTCGTGGCACAGTATCGGGTCTGGGGCGAATTCTTTCCCCGCGCTATTGTTTACCTTGAGATAAACCCCCAGAACCAACTGTGTTGAGTCAGATGTATCGCTCTCTCCGTGTGAACCGCGAGAGAGAATCACTCACATCAAACACCAGCGCGGCCTGTCCTCCGCGTGGAGAGAGAAAACACAAGGACTGCTCCTTGTGAAAACACGAAAAGGTCAAAAACTGATCGTCCACGTCCGGGAAATTAATTACAACATCCGCGCAGGACGAACATGCAAATGTCGTCTTTTGTGGGGCAGGCCTTTGGGGACTTAAGTGAGTCAGAATAAACCTCCTGGGATATTGTGGGGATTTGCATACGGGACCAGGTGCCTGGGCCTCTCTGTGTTGTCAAAGCCTGCAAGGTTTATTCTGCAGTTTGGCTGAATGTCTCTGTTGAAAAGCCTGTCTGTTGTATTTGCATAGGTCATAGGAGATCCAGAGGAGAAGCAATAAATCCTCTCTAGGCCTTAGCTTGTGCTGCAAAATGGTATTGTTGTCAGAGGCGATAACGGTTTGTTTTCCGCCACACCCAGCAACGGGTCTGTTTAACTCCTCAAATGTATATTTCTGATTAGATGATGCACATGAGCCATGTCTGTGTAGACAGCTGTTGGTTATCACAGTGATTTATGTTATATTTTTTGCAGCCACTGCCCACAGTATCTGGGCAAATTAAAGGTGCTAGAGATAACATTCAGCCACTAGAGGTCGCACTAGAGCACCACCATCTCATTTATCCAACCTGGTGCATTCCACGTGGGGAAATGGGAAGTAGGGAAGGGATGCACAACTACATTCATTTTTTTTTATTCATTAATAATCTTTTGGGGGGTGGGAAGCAATACCTACTCCCCCCCCCCACCTTTCTAAAAAGCTATGTGAATGTTTTTTCTTTTTTAAATGATTACTCTAAATAAATGTTATATATAGCACCTTTAACTTTATTTAGCATGTAATACATGTTTACTGTTTATGTATGCATTATATAAAGACATTAATGTACTGCATGTGCTTATGAGTGTGTGAGTGAGCATAGTATGCAGACCCAGACCGCCGTTGAGGGCCCCTTTTCAAAGCGTGCTGAGTTTAAAGACAAACTAGAAAAAGGATACAGACGATCATTCGATACAATTTTAATTAAAGTTTAAATGATCAATTAAAACATTCACAGTCAAGGCTAATTGTGTTGTTTATCAGACGGCTGTATTGACCCATACACCTGTTCACTGTATAAATCAGACCCAGTAATCGCACATCAAGGAGGCAAAAGGAACGTAATCCTGGTCAGAACAACGGGGTTTGCATACAGACTATACAATATTTGCATTTGTTAGCCATGCTAGCGATCTAAACAATAAATCCATGCCCAAGCTAGATGTGTAAAAGGTGACAGACTCACACTCACAGCCATGCTGATTTGGCAAAATTACATCCAGCCGTTTTTGTTTGAAACAACGTGATTTTTGTTTTGCTAGCATTTAGCACAGATATGTGTTTCCAATGATACAAAACGGTGTCATCCGCATACAAATAACCATTGAAGGCATTTGATGAAGAAATTAGGGATGGCACCAATCCGATAAGTATCGGTCCGATACTGACCAAATTCACAGGATAGAATATCGGAAAAACAGGAAGTATTTTCCGATCCGATACATGCCGTAAGGCGCGCCATCACGTGAACAGTAGTAGCGCGACAACAACATTAGCGTTAGCTAAACGTGAACGGCGCGATCATTTCAGCTGTGTGGAGTTATTTTAAGCTCAAAGAAGAAAAAGGCACAACAGCCCGTGGTGTTATATTAATGTGTGCGCGATAATACGACCACCCACCGTACTGGGGGCACAGACAGGTACGCGGGGCAGAGTAGACTAGGAGCGGATAATGGTGGAGCTACGGAGCTAACAGCTAACAATAAAGACACTCAGAGTACTCACGTGTATACTTGTGTAATATTGTGTAATATCTGCAACGTAAATATTTTCAGGGGGTGGCAGCAGCACTGGAAACGTCAACACCACACACAGACTTAATTAAACACTAATTACTCCTTTGCATCATGGAAAAGGAGTATGTCGAGTTTATATGTGCAACGAATGCCAAGAGGAAAAGTTTTTCCGCAACTAACGTCGCTGGAAACCATTCAGAAGCGCGAGAGACTCCCTGCAGACGGTAACAAAGCGAAGCTGATAACTCTAACGGAGATAATAACTGAATTTATTGTGCAGGATGACCAGCCCCTTTCTGTTGTGGAAAATGTAGGTTTCCGACGCTTAACCTTGCTTCATGTTGCCAAACCAGCCTTTTAGCTCCGACATGGCTATCACACCCAATTGTTGACTGACGACCGACCAAGCCGGAGGTACCGCTGATGGCTGGGTTTGATCCCAGAGTCTCTGCAGTGGTAGGTGAGTGCTTAGTCCACTGCGCTTCCCAGCCGCTCTACGTCACTCATTCTTAAACTAAAATGTGCATTCTCATTCATTGAATTTGCATACAGACACACCCCGCCAGCTCCTTATGAGGCGAATGAGGCGTGTGCAAAACAGCAGAGGTTCGGCATTGCACTGCACCATGCTGATCCATTCATTCAACAGGAAGCGATTTGCGACTGATCTCAAAATGAGATTAGATTCAAATGTATTATACAGCACATAAGTACAATACACCATCCAACCAGAGTCGATAAATAAATGCTCCATAAATAAATAAATGCGTGGAGAAATGGCTTAGTGAGGCAGCCTCAGCGCGCAAGCACACACACACACACACACACGTGCGAAATTAATCGTTCCAGCAAAGTAGGCTTCTATTATTCTAATGATTTGTTTTATTAGGTATTATAGTAGTAAGTCCTACTGTAGAACATATTAGCATGACATCTCATTTAGTAACGTCAATACTGAACGACTGCGCGATTGGCTCTTGACAAGCTTGCAGTCGTTCAGTATGTCATGTTCTCTGCGTGACAACTTACGACTTTTCGAGTTCGTAAATCCTACATAAATCCTACAAAGAATTTACAATACGAAGCCGCTCCAGAATGCCGAATAAGTACGTAAATCGAGTTACGAAGGAATTCCTTGGTAACTTTTACGTATGTCCGTTCGAGAATGAGGACCAATGTCATTTATATATATATATATAATTATTGTGGTCAAATTAAAACTGTTTACAAAATTGGCAGAAACATGTTATTTTATTTCATACTTATCTTGTCTTGCACAGTCTCTGGAGCGTAACAGTAAGAAGCATTTTGTATAAAAGTATTCTGTACTTCTGTATGACAACTATTAAAGAAACTTGAAACTTGTATGAGATGAACATTGACCACTGCTGAAAACCACATGTGGGAGACGAGAGCAGCTTACCACCTCTTCTCAACGGCTAGGGTTTGAACGGTGCCTGTAACCGATTTGGTCCAATGTCTGTCCGAACGCAAAACAAGACCGGTGGATCAATACCTTCTTGTGAGCCCAGACCCTTCAGAGTTTTCACAAACAAATGTATTTTTCAGCAGTATTTCTGAACCCAAACCCAATTAACAAAGTAAGTAAGTGAGAAATTAATTCTCCCTTCGGGCCTGGTCGAATTACGTTGGGTTGGGGTATAAATCTCCCTCTCTTTTGACTTTCCCTATTGTGGGCTCCAGTCACTCCAGTCCTCCCACGTGTTCCTTGTCAAGCACCTTCGAAGCAGCACATTGTGAATGTTATACCAGTAAGTACATTGGCCAGCGTAACCGCTCAAGGGGGGGGGGGGGGGACATGAGTCTGCTGTGAGCACAAGAGAAGAGGAGAGAATTGTAATCTCCGTCTTTCATTTAGAATGCTCAGCTGAGAGATCAGGATGTACTGTATTATCTCCAGAAACAAGAGGGGATGAACAATACTGAGCCCAGCAGGGTACAAAACACCACAGCACACAATAGCACACACACAATAGCAAGCTACACAACAAAAACACAAGCATCCACACAACTGTTAAACATGCAGTAAGGGACTGAAAGGGGAATATGATGTATATATGTTGTTTTTTTATGTGAATAGGAATCGAATACACATTTGTCTTTACTCTTTTTTCTTCTTTTTCTTCTTTTTTCATTAGAATTGTTTTGTGTCCCTATTCCATTTACCCTTTCCTATGTGTCCTATTTTGTGTTTATTACCATATGGCGCTGTCGACAACAATGCGATTACCCAGATCCAGATCCAGATTATTTTCTTGTCACAGCTTTTAAAAATTTCAGTTCAGTTCAGAGTTTTTATTTGCCACATGGAATAATACAATCATAGTTTTCTTCATTACACAATCATAAATAGTCATTCCATGGACAAAAGGAGCAGGAAGAAGAATAAATATTATAGTTACCTGCCCCTTATTCCTAAACTAACAAGTATTTTCTTAATGGTCGGCGTACAACCTAATTTACACAAATAATAATTTATACCATTATAAAAGAAACACAATCCACAAGAAAAAATTTAATAATAATAATAATAATAATAATAATAATAATAATAATAATAATAATAATAATAATAATAATAATAATAATAATAATAATAATAATAATAATAATAATAATAATAATAATAATAATGATAAAGAATAAAGAATAAAAGAAAGAAAAAAAAAAAAAAGAAAAGATCTCACTATTCAGATCACATTTGATTTTCATACTGACTAAAAATTTTTTTTATAAATTTTTTTGAATTGATAAACACTATTACATCCCTTAAGCTCGCTATGGAGAGAATTCCACAACTTTACACCAATAACTGAAGGACACATCTGTTTAAGTGTGGTACGTGCAAACTGATGTTTAAAATTGTATTTTCTCCTACTAAACTCACTTTCTAAATGAAAAAGCTTTTTAAAATGTACATACATTCAGAAAAATACGCTTGTTTTTCCCGGCTCCTCGACCGTATAGTTGTAGATTTGTAGACAACAATATACAACGATCTATACAAACTAGGGATGTCCGATATTATCGGCCGATATTGGCATTAAAATGTGATATCGGAAAATATCGGTATCGGTTTTAATCTTTTAAATTTTTTGAATTAATTTTTTTTTTACATTTCTATAACCTTTATTTACCCAGGCAAGCAAGTAAGAACAAATTCTGATTTTATTTATTGTCAAAAGTATGCATAATGTTGTGTTAATTCCACAACAAGACATATGTAATGTTAATTACCTGAAATGATTCCGTTTTTTGGGGGGGGGGGACCCTGCATATATCGGTATCGGTTGATATCGGTATCGCAAATTAAGAGTTGGACAATATCGGTATATCGGTATCGGTAAAAAAGCAAATATCGAGCATCCCTAGTTATAAAGATCTAGTTGTTTTTTTGTAGCGATGGGTTCTACCTACAGCTGCACTGTGGGAACGGATGGGTTCTACCTACAGCTGCACTGTGGGAACGGATGGGTTCTACCTACAGCTGCCCTGTGGGAACGGATGGGTTCTACCTACAGCTGCACCGTGGGAACGGATGGGTTCTACCTACAGCTGCTGCTCTGTGGGAACGGATGGGTTCTACCTACAGCAGCTGCACTGTGGGAACGGATGGGTTCTACCTACAGCAGCTGCACTGTGGGAACGGATGGGTTCTACCTACAGCTGCTGCTCTGTGGGAACGGATGGGTTCTACCTACAGCTGCTGCTCTGTGGGAACGGATGGGTTCTACCTACAGCTGCTGCTCTGTGGGAACGGATGGGTTCTACCTACAGCAGCTGCACTGTGGGAACGGATGGGTTCTACCTACAGCTGCACCGTGGGAACGGATGGGTTCTACCTACAGCAGCTGCACTGTGGGAACGGATGGGTTCTACCTACAGCTGCACCGTGGGAACGGATGGGTTCTACCTACAGCAGCTGCCCTGTGGGAACGGATGGGAACATTTCAGCGTCGGCGCCGCCCCCTCGGTCAACGCTGGTTGGCGTCCAGCCGCAGACACCTTACCTCGTTCTCCCCACAGAAACACTGGGAAGGCCCTTTCACTTCTCCTCCTCCTCCTCCTCCTCCTCTCTCTCTCTCTTTTTTTCTCTTCTGTTTCTTTATTTTGGCCGTTCCCAAGCTGCAGAGAGTGGCTGTGTGTGCAGGGGCCTGGGAAAGTGGACGTTCCTGCAGTCAGCAGTTCACACGGGATCATCCAGCCGGGGTGCTGTGTTGTGGTTGCCGTTGGACGCGTCAGGACAGTTGCAGCAGCACAGACTGCACTTTGCGACCCGCGTGCACTGAACTCGCTGAAATCAGTGAAATGATGATAAAAGGGTTGGAGATCAAAGATTGGATAAAAGCCAGGGAGGGTTTCCCTGCAGTCATGAATTAAAGCTTCAGAGGAGCTCTCCAGCAAAACGTTTTTATTTTAGCCTGCGACTATAGGCGTAATCCATGTGGTTTGTAAAATAATCTGCACTTTGTTCCTGGTGAAAGGAGCATGTGCGTGTCTTCAGAGTCCTTTGCCAGATGAAGCGGAGAAAGTATATCAAGCGATGCTCTGTGGACGACATAGTTTCAAGTTTCAAGTTTCTTTATTAGTTGTCATACAGAAGTACAGAATACTTTTATACAAAATGCTTCTTTCTGTCACGCTCCAGAGACTGTGCTAGACAAAAATAGATAAGTATAAAATAAAATAAGTATAGCAAGTATAAAATAGAAGTCACGTACGTAGGCACAAGTGTTCAGTATGTCCATATGTGCAATGTTCAATGCAGAGTAGAAGTAACTGAGTTACCATACAATCTACTATACAATATACTAATATACAATATACTATATAGTGCAAAGCAGAAATGGGATGAGGTACAATTTAGGTACAATTTACAGTAAGGTGTAATGAGGTATGGGTTGTAGTGCAAATTCTTTACCAATAAATATAAAGTGTGTTTAGGTGTTCTAAAGTGTGTAGAGTGGGTGCTGCAGTGAGTTGTTTGTTTAAAGTGAGTGTGTGCGTGTGGATGTGTGTGCTGTGAGTGCATTTGATGGTTTGTTACATAGTGTTATTGTTCGTTGAGCATCCTGATGGCCTGGGGACCGGGCCATAGGGAGGTGTAGTGGTTACTTCCTGGTCTATAGGGAGGTGTAGTGGTTACTTCCTGGTCTATAGGGAGGTGTAGTGGTTACTTCCTGGTCTATAGGGAGGTGTAGTGGTTACTTCCTGGTCTATAGGGAGGTGTAGTGGTTACTTCCTGGTCTATAGGGAGGTGTAGTGGTTACGTCATTGTTGTTTCCCGCGCGGTCCACCCCTCTTGAAATTGCAATGTATTCTCAACGGACACATTTATAAATAGTCTCGTTTAAAACAAATAATAAAGCAGGAACATTGGCATGGTGTACCTTTCTGTGTGTATTCATCCACAATCTATAGCTCAACATGAAAGAATTTTGCAATTAATCGTAAAAGTAGCAAAATAACAACGTTTATGTTTTCGTTCACTGAGGAACTATAATGGCTGTGACGTGTGTTAGGCACTGAACGACAGGCGTTCTACTGGTAAGTATGGTTCTTTTTTAACAACAAATTAAACAACCTTTTTTTTATACACTTTTTCTCCTCTTTTTTTCAATTTTTTCTCCCATCCCAATTCCAATGTGCCAATTCTTCCCTCCCCTGTCTTGAACGTTGCTCGCATATGCCCCCGACTGGCCGGTTGTAGGGAGGATAGAAGGGGGGGGGGGGGGGACTGTACATTGGAGGGGGTTGGGTTTTGACATTTACAGGGGCCAGTTTCGAATTGCAGTCTCCCGTAGGTGACAGGAGTTTATGACCACTGTTTTGCCGTCACAGAGGCAATAAAGTCCAGATGAGTGAAAACAAAACAACACCAGTACATTAGTAGTTTCTGTTGTGTGGCAGTTAACCAGACCACAAGTTACTTCTGCTTTTTAGAGTCTGCACTGGGGTCAGCATCTATGGGTAGACACATGTTGCACAAGTGATCATACCTCAAATTATTCCTTGTTGTCTTGTTTTCTTCCACTGTACCGAATAATACACAGTATTAGTAGGAACTGGTAAGTATTTTATATGTACGGATTCATACAAGGAACTTACACTGCGAGTTCCAGGAAATTACACTCTAAAACGCGGGCTGTGTTATAAAGTGTTACCAATTATTTTAGACACTTTAAACACTTTTTAACACTAGACCATATTTTATCTATTTATTACTACAAGATTTGCACTACATCTCTACCTCATTTTTGCATCTTTGCATTTTGTTAGCATTTTGTACTTTAGTTTTGTATATTGTATATTTTGTATAGTGTTTGGTCTTTATTCTTTTAACTTTTTTACTGTATGAAGCGCAATCTCAGGAGGCTCATATAACCATTTCACTATAATGCACGTGTACCTTAAATGTGACAAATAAAACAAAACTTGAAACTTTGGCATAATGTTACATTATATGCAGGTGAGATACGTCTCATGACCTGGTTTTACGCGGCTTCAACGCAGTACGGAACACAGAGTGAATAGTACACAGACTCCATCTCTATTACAGTTAATTATCAGGGAGACAGAAAGCACATTATTCCCAGCGGAACGTGGAGCACAGCGTGCCAATGTGTGTGGGACGTATCGTCAAATCACACTATGTGGCA
>NW_028169426.1:0-1000 GCF_963971535.1 Notolepis coatsorum | reverse complement strand
CTTACCCCCCACAGTCGGTCTGGGAGAGTGGAGGCTACCACGTGCTTCCTCCGACACACGTCCAGCCAATCAACCGCTTCTTTTCACCTGGCAGCGCGGATTCTCACTGAGAGGGCGTAGCGTGTGGAAGGATCACACTATCCCACTTAGATCCTATCCGCGCTTAGCAGGCGCCCCGACCGAACTGTAGGAGTCGCTGTTTACAACGACCCGGACCCACCCCGCCAGCTTCTCCCACCCTCTGGCCAGCCAAGCTGGTGACAACCCCGGAGCTGTGAGCTGGATTCGAACAGGCGAATCCAGCCGCTCCGGGGTTGGTGACGAACGCAATCTCCGTTACGCCACCTGACCGCGAGGTGAATCCACTTCTAAGTAATGGGTTCATGCGTCTTTTGAGGATGTGAGAGTGAGTTTAACCCACAGCACTGCTACTCACCCCAGCCCTTCTTCACTGCGTTTCACGATACCATCCGTTACACTCACCCTCTCAAACTCACTCCACTCCACCCAAGGCATCCGGGTCAATCGGCACCATTGTAACGGTTGTGACAACGTCACCTCAAACTTCAATGCCCCGAGTGGGAGTCGAACCCCCGGTCTCCCACACCGCGGGCAGCAACACAGACCGCTATACCAAGAGGTGAATCCACTTCTAAGTAATGGGTTCATGCGTCTTTTGAGGATGTGAGAGTGAGTTTAACCCATAGCACCGCCACTCACCCCAGCCCTTCTTGACTGCACTTCACGATACCATCCGTTGCATATATACTATGAGAGAGAAAAGAAGAACACTGCTTGAATTAATGAATGAATAGTTTATTTCAAACAATATAAAGTGGCTCTGGAGGTAGAGCAGTCGTCTGGCAATCCGGAGGTTCCCGGTTTGATTCCCGCTCCTCCCGGGCAGCGTGTGTCGATGTGTCCTTGAGCAAGACACTTAACCCCTAATTGCCCCCGATGAGCAGGTCGACACCTTGCGTGGTTGCCTCTGCCGTCGGCA
>NW_028169427.1:0-2000 GCF_963971535.1 Notolepis coatsorum | reverse complement strand
GTAGGCAAATCAACATTGAATGTCCAATCTCTGGTTACGCAGGAAGCAAGTATACAACCTGGTTCTTTAGGGAACTATAGCGATGGTACTTAATGATTATAGCTGGATACACTAAAGGGGGTCCCGCTGGTTGTAAGTCAGTAGAGGGGGGGGGGGTTAGGAGAGCCGCCGGCGATATCCCATCTGGCCAACGATTTCTTGGGAGAATTCAGAGTGCTGAACACGGTGCCCACAGAACCTTGGTCCACAGATGAATACAGTTGGGCCCTCTTGTAGACGGTAGCTGCCGGTCCACAACGAAGAGACGTGAGGCGACCTCACTCGGGGTAGAGCGCCGTCTCACCTGGGCTCCTCTCGGGGGTAGTTCCAACACTCACCAGTGTTGGCTGTTATCCATAGCATAAATCAAAGCACCCAAAGCAAGTAGATAATCCAAGCCGTGTAGGGCTCGCCGTCGTCCGGGTAAGGTAATCCAATGTGCAGGTCCACTCGTCCTAGCCCAGAACTCCTCGGATGAAAGCACCACACGTGGTCTGCCCAGCCTGGTTAAGACTCTAGATAACGCGAGGAAACGATGGGGGTACTACTCACTGTATAACTCTAACCGAACGATGCACCATACATAATAGACTATTATTAACTTAATAGAAATACGTCCCACTCGACGGTATAGTGCCAAACTATGACAATTCAACTATTAATCCACACGATGTCTCAATGCCATTCTGAGGCCAAGTTGACCATACTGCACCACACGTGTATCGTGGGTGAGGCTTAACGTCTTGCCACTAAGTTGGAGGGTAAAGAACTAAGGGCTAAGGGAAGTTCTACTTTACTTGCGCCATATATATATGCGCTGTGAACAAATAGTACCATTCGTATTTCGGCAGACGTATTCCTACGCGGAACCGGGGCTAGTAACGACATGTTCGTCGGCACGATTGAACTTGAACCAAGGGGCTTGGCTGCTGGCGCCAGGTTCTTGTCCAATGAGAGAATGAAACTATTATGGGCTGTTAGTAGACTAAAGGGATATTCAGTGTATATGTACCAAGGAATATACAAGGGATATCAAAGGATATACAAATACTATTAAATATATATCCATAAATAAATATATATATTCGGTTTAATCTGATCCTTCACAACATTAACCATTCTCTAACTATTTTTGTATTGATACTTTAACCTAGTTAATAAACTAGTCTTCTGACTGAGTAAGTTATTCAGCTTCGGCTATTTTCCACCACAGTTCCTCTGCAGATATGTCACTATGTTTGATCTAGCAAACCCTTAAATAAATACAGCATGATGTTGTATAAATTATGATAAGCCATGACTAGCTTATATGAATATAACTCGTGTACACATACATAGATAATTAAAGCTGCTTCGAAACTCTGTATGAAACATCGGGTGAAATACTGGTAGTGGCTAAGTACTGTATCGCCTCCAAGCTATGACTCATGCTTTTGGGAGCCTTTGTCTCTCGCTCTAATTGTGTGATCGGCGTGATATTGGAGGGGAGCACGGACAGCAGATTGGCAGGAGCGAAGGAGGGATTCATAAATGATGATCTCTCTCTCTCCCCTCTATTTCTCTCTCTCCTTCTCCTCTCTATCTCTCTCACCCTTGTTTTTTCTCTCTCTCTTACTATCTTTCCCCTCTCTTTTTCTCTCACCCTTTTCTTTCTCTCTCTCTCCCCCTCTTTTTCTCTCACCCTTTTTCTTTCTCTCTCTCTCCCCCTCTTTTTCTCTCACCCTTTTTCTTTCTCTCTCTCTCCCCCTCTTTTTCTCTCACCCTTTTTCTTTCTCTCTCTCTCCCCTCTCTTTTTCTCTCACCCTTTTTCTTTCTCTCTCTCCCCCCCTCTTTTTCTCTCACCCTTTTTCTTTCTCTCTCTCCCCCTCTTTTTCTCTCACCCTTTTTCTTTCTCTCTCTCTCCCCCTCTTTTTCTCTCACCCTTTTTCTTTCTCTCTCTCTCGCACCCTTTTTTATCTCTC
>NW_028169428.1:0-16505 GCF_963971535.1 Notolepis coatsorum | reverse complement strand
TCTCTCTCTCTCTCTCTCTCTCTCTCTCTCTCTCTGTCTCTCTCTCTCTCTCTGTCTCTCTCTCTCTCTCTGTCTCTCTCTCTCTCCCTCCCTCTCTCTCTCTCTCTCTCTCTCTCTCTCTCTCTCTCTCTCTCTCTCTCTCTCTCTCTCTCTCTCTCTCGTAGAGCTGTGGCAGCATCATACTGCTATGAGGAGAAGAGGAAAGCGTGCAGTTGATCTCTTGAAACAAACAATCAAATAACAAACCATGAATATAGTCATACAGTTCTAAATGATCCAGTATCCAGTAGGATAACTGCCACACACGAGATATCTCTGGTTTATTTTTATGTGGTTGAAAGCCACTCACGAGATTTCACGGATTTTTTTTTTTTTTAGCGATCTGAAATCATATTGCATCACGCGAGCCTACCCGAGTATACACGAGCACCGCCGGAGATCATATGTGGAAAAAAGCACCCCCTATCGTCTCCCAGATGACATAAGCCTTATGTCATCTGGGAGACGATAGGGGGCGCTTTGTTCCATAAGGGATGTCATAAGGGATTTTGGAATGGACTCAATGAAAATGGATGGGGAAAAAAATCCGGTACTCCACATTTTCCAGTCCACTGATCCAGCCGGGGTTACCACAGTTCATTCTGGAGTCTCTGAGCCCCGCTGATCATGGAGTTCTACTGTATCGCGTTGGATCTATACACTTATCGATCTTTTCGAATGGAATTCCAGGAATTGGAATATACCAGTTGGATACCATCTGATGTCAGGTAAGGAATCTATGTTATCAGTGTTAGGATAATCAGACTAATTTTGATGAAGTTATAAGCTGTTTTGTGAAATGGGCTCTTTCGGTTTCACTGTAAAAGTCCAAGAGGAAATCAACGCGGCGATTATCCGTGCGTGGCCCGAATGTGCTTGCGTGCACGTATAATATTGATCATCTAGCGTTTATTTGAAAACGATTGATAAATAGGCAGACGAATATCAACGTTGTGGAATATTCCAGTAAAAGACGATTTTCATAGAATGGTCCAGAATGGGCTGTTTTTTATCTCAAAACGGGTGCTTTTCTAAATGCTCTGAAACGGAAATGACGCGATAAAAAAACAATCTGCCTTGACAGCACTGACTGGAAAATAGTCTTTGATAATGCGATGGGCAGATTAGACACATAGCCATAATTTAAAACATAGATTAGGCGATATTAACGTTAACATTGAAGTGAATGGTGGCATCAAGGGGGTAAAAAGGAAAACCCGGCGTGGCACTCAAAGTGTTAAGAACCATCAGCGGTCTAGGAGGCTGCAATTGGGCATGGAGGTCAAGTGTGTGTATGTGCGTGTGTGTGTGTGTGTGTGTGCATGTGTGTGTGCGTGTGTGTGTGTGTGTGCATGTGTGTGTGTGTGCATGAGTGTGTGTGTGTGTGCGTGCATGCGCGCGCGTGTGTGTGTGTGTGTGTGTGTGTGCATGTGTATGTATGTGTGTGTGCGTGTGTGTGTGTGTGTGTGTGTGTGTGTGTGTGTGTGTGTGTGTGTGTGTGTGTGTGTGTATGTTCATGCTGATTGGCTAAAAAGGGGCGTGGTAACGGGAGTGGCCTATCGCAAAAAGGTCACAGCTATTGTGAATTCACGCTTGTTTGTATAGAAATGTTACATCCAATTGTAGGCTACTGTCTCATAACTGTACGATAATACAAACTTTCTGTGAGACAAAGTGAGACCCAAAAGTTCCCTCAAGATGTATTTAATTTTTTTTAAGATTTTTTTTTTAGCGTTTATCGCTTTTTGCTACTGGGCAGTCCAGTAGAGAGAGAGAGAGGAGGAATGGGAGACAGAGTGGGGGAAAGACATTCGGCAAATAACGACGGGTCCGGGAATCGAACCCGGGTCGCGTGAATACTTTCGGCAACCAACATGCCCTTCCGCGTTGCTCTGATTGGCCAGCGATCGGCCAGCCCTCTACGCTCGTTTTCCCCCTATGCCGGTAACGCGCGCATGCGCATTTTCTTTTTGACAGCACTCACACGCCAAGCAGCTTTTCGCCACACAGCCGCAAGCTGTGCAGGTTTTATTAGCAGGTTTTAATAGGTTTTGCCGCAGCGGCGGCAGGTTTTAATAGGTCAAATTATGCATTTGTCACTACTCTCTCTATATCAACACATAGGTAATATTAATAGGTTTTGCCGCTGCGGCATTATGTATTCGTCACTACTCTCTCTATATTGACGCATAGCCACCAGTTAATATACGTTCCACAAACGCTCCACACCTCCACAAACATCCCGCAGCACAGACGCACACATCCGCACACAGCAGCACAAACATTCCCCACATTTACACAAACACACAATATTGAAACATAAACACTGCATAACGTTAAACACTAACACTACGATACCCAGAGCTCATTGCGCAAACCGGAAGCGGACATACGTAATCTTTCCTCGCCGCGTCACTCTAACGTTACCTCACCGGCAACTTATCTATATTTGTAAATTCCACATAACCTTAGATCTTGTTCTTTAAACATTACGTAGGCCCCTTACCCGCTCGCGAATTGAACTCCACCCCATACGTTAAGCTAAAACCAAAGATTTTCGCCCATCACCCCATTTTAAACAGCGTAAATACGACATTTCTCTCCGTTTTTAAAGCAATCAACTTATATACGCCAACTCCCCCACACCTTAGCTAGTATCCCTCCATTTTTAACAACAATCCGACGGTCGCAACATATTTAAAACACATAATATTCATCGCTAGTCATTACACGCCAAACCCTGCCGCTCTCGCAAGACGCTCGTATTTTCAAACCTCTTTGTCTAGTTTAGCGACACGACAATTCAACATTACTTTTACAGTTATACTGTTTATTAAAACACACACGTATTTAACAATGACCTCAAGTACTTCCTATTTAGCTCCTGTATCATAACACAAGCGTATTTGTACGCTCTGTAAACAAGCACCTGCGGGGAGCCTCATGCGCATGCGCGGCATAGGGAACGAGCGTAGAGCGGCTGGTATTCACGCAGGAGAGCGCTGGCCAACGCTGGCCAATCAGAGCAACGCGGAAGGGCATGTTGGTTGCCGAAAGTGTTCACGCACCCGGGTCGGCCGTGCCGCGACTCAGCGCATTATGTGGTTCGCCACTGGGGCGCCCCCTCAAGATGTATTTTAACCCCTTAAAATGTTCTATATTGAAAAACTATTTGTATAGATATGCTTTTTTTTAACAAAAGAAAAGAAAAATACATAAGATGTCTTAGCAGCATCTTACACCTTTACCCTCATTGAGAATGCAAAGATTTATGAATATGCTAATTGGCCGGGCGGCTGGGTGGCGCAGCGGAGATTGCGCTCGTCACCAATGCAAGAGACTCCGGTCTCGAATCCGGGTGTCAGCGTTGCCTCCGGCTTGGGCCGGCCGTCATACTGGCTCAATTGGCAGAGTCAGCGGGTGGAAGTCGATGGGTGGTAATCTGGACGTTATGGACAGCGACTCCTACATGTTGGTGGGGGGACACCTGCACAGCAGAGACAGGAAATAGCGGGGGTAGTGTGAGCCTCCCACACATTACACCTCGCCAATGAGAGTCCGCGCTGGCAGGTGAAAAGATGTGACAGGCTGCCTCCTCGTGTACCGGAGGGGACACGTGATGCAAGGCTTCTATACTCCCTACAACCGACCAGTGGGGGGCATATGCGAGCAACGTTCAAGACAGGGGAGGGGAGAATTGGAAAACACGAAATTGGGATGGGAGAACAATTTTAAAATAAGGAGAAAAAAGTGGATAAAAAAAAAAGAATATGCTAATTGGCAACAAACATCCATGGATTCATCCATTGAAACATCCAGGAATTCCAAGTCGGCGGCTCATATTCTTTTAAGACGCGTCGATATCTACTGAGCCGATCAGTTGATACCTACTGTACACTGAAGTTAAAGGTGTCAAGTTACCATATTGGACCACGATAGGCTCGACCTATTAGTGACATCACACATGTAACTCAGATTTCAGGGAAGTACAAAGAAGGTCTCGCTCTCCGGGGGGAAGAATATGAAAAAGGGGCTCTGGTGACAAATTTGCATATTCTTGGTATCTCTGGACATCTATGGACCTCAGGGAATGTATTCACAGTGGCAGAAATATTGTGTCTATTACTAGGCTTGCTTAAATTGTGATGAAACAAAGGAGAATATGAATTATGATTTTTCTTTGCATCTTTGACTGTGTGAATAACACCATGATAATAATGACCAAACATTAAAAACTGCCACTGATCTCGTTCAGTCCCCTCTTGAGATAATGTGTACAGAAGATCTAAGGAAATTAATAAAGGGAAGATGATTAAACAGAAGGTTCTGTAGATACAGTACTGAATTCTCCCATCCGGACCAATGCAATTTGACATATTATCATAGAATATAGAATAGGAGGCTTATAAATTACCTTATTATAGCCAATTCGCACATTATATATATATATATATATATATATATATATATATATATATATATATATACATTATCTTTCAAATGCCTGAGTTCAATTTGGATTTAGTATCACCAGGCGTGCATAAGAACAGATAATGAAATATACTGTAATCTACTGTACTTTTTTATTTTCCCCACAGTGCAACCGTTTTGAAACAAATTTCAGATCTAATTGTTCCTACATGTTAACAATATGGAAGAGAAACTAACTGCCCTTCAATATTTCACAAAAACTTCACCTTTTGTGGCTTATTATCCCAAATAATAACAGTTATTGAAATAATTCATACAGAACTCTGAACCTTGAACCCCATAGAACCTTACAGGAAGTGTAGTCTTCCAAAATTCCAACGCAGAACCTGTGGAAGTCTGCTACAAAATGGCAGCAAAAAAACTACAATTCCCATGGTTCAAAATATCCAAAATGGTCGCCCTCGCGAAATAGACTTGACCAAATCGAAAAGTAAAATCTATCTAATAACACGTTTAACCTATTGCTAAACTAACGTACCGTAAATCCTCAAATATAGGACAGGTCTTCTATTTACCTCAGCTGCAAAGAGCACCAGGCCTTTATTAGAGAGAGCCTTATATAAGAGGCAGGCCTTAATTTCTAAAAATGACACTCATGGACATAATCCCTTCATTTTCAGACTTTTATTGCATTATTATTATTAGTATTATTATTTTTATTTTTTAATACGTACATTGTCTGTCTACATTTATTTAGACTAGCATTGGTATTAAAATATTGAGTGCAGTTGAGTAATTGTGGGATTAACGTAATTCACACACTGAAGTTGCAACTGTCTATACTAGGTTGAGGGTCCGGGGACGGTTTAGCGTGTGGTACCTTCTCGACTTCCTCAGTCAAATCGAGTTGTTGACATGCAGGGAATAGCTAGCTACTAACGTTATCATAGCATCATGATCTGACTGTAATGTGTCAACTGGACAACGCCATCCTCGTCTGCCAACGTCATATAGATAGCGAACGTTAACGTTTGCAAACGAAGTCAACGTCATCCAGCTGACACCACAGATCTAGATATTATGACAACGTTAGCTAGCGGCTAGCGCTAAAGCTAACCAGAGAGAAACGTTAATGTACGGTAGTCAGTGTAGCGGGAGGCAGCACTTGATTTCCATTGGCAAGAGTTTATCTCATTCTATATCACGGCACGAAAAATTAAAAAAATACTTTTTTTTGCAACCTTATATTAGAGACCGGCCTGTGTTTGTCTAAATGCATCAAACCACCTGGCCATAATAAGAGGCCCCTCCTTTATTGGCGGTCCCTCCTCTATTAGAGGATTTATGGTATTGATGATAATATACATTCTACATGCTGTTGTGACATGTTTATGATGTTAATACTTGAATACGTTTGAAATAAAAATCGCTACTTTTATACAACAGTCTGAAAAATATTGATTTATGACCAGATGTCATTTCGGGACCGGTACCGGCCTAGAGGTAAAGAGGCCCGGCCAGTAACTGAAAGGTCGCTGGTTTGATCCCTGCCATTGACAGGAGGGTGTATTCCAGCTGTGAGCTGGTGACTGAACAGTGGCTGGTCCCACCATCCTGCCTAAGTGCCTTTGAGCAAGGCAGTGAACCTCAAAACTGATCCAGTTGCACTGCGGGCGACCCTGCACTCTGTCCTCGCTCATGAAATGCATATGTGTGGGGGACTGTGTGTATGTGTAACTAGGAGGGAGATGAGGACTGTGTGTATGTGTAACTAGGAGGGAGATGAGGACTGTGTGTATGTGTAACTAGGAGGGAGATGAGGACTGTGTGTAACTAGGAGGGATATGAGGACTGTGTGTGTGTGTACCTAGGAGGGATATGAGGACTGTGTGTATGTGTAACTAGGAGGGATATGAGGACTGTGTGTAACTAGGAGGGATATGGGGACAGTGTGTAACTAGGAGGGAGATGAGGACTGTGTGTACGTGTAACTAGGAGGGATATGAGGACTGTGTGTACGTGTAACTAGGAGGGATATGAGGACTGTGTGTAACTAGGAGGGATATGAGGACTGTGTGTATGTGTAACTAGGAGGGATATGAAGACTGTGTGTATGTGTAACTAGGAGGGATATGAGGACTGTGTGTAACTAGGAGGGATATGAGGACTGTGTGTAACTAGGAGGGATATGAGGACTGTGTGTATGTGTAACTAGGAGGGATATGAGGACTGTGTGTATGTGTAACTAGGAGGGATATGAGGACTGTGTGTATGTATAACTAGGAGGGATATGAGGACTGTGTGTGTGTGTGTAACTAGGAGGGATATGAGGACTGTGTGCAACTAGGAGGGAGATGAGGACTGTGTGTATGTGTAACTAGGAGGGATATGAGGACTGTGTGTAACTAGGAGGGATATGAGGACTGTGTATGTGTAACTAGGAGGGATATGAGGACTGTGTGTATGTGTAACTAGGAGGGATATGAGGACTGTGTGTGTGTGTGTAACTAGGAGGGATATGAGGACTGTGTGTATGTGTAACTAGGAGGGATATGAGGACTGTGTGTGTGTGTGTAACTAGGAGGGATATGAGGACTGTGTATGTGTGTAACTAGGAGGGATATGAGGACTGTGTGTATGTGTAACTAGGAGGGATATGAGGACTGTGTGTAACTAGGAGGGATATGAGGACTGTGTGTAACTAGGAGGGATATGAGGACTGTGTGTAACTAGGATGGATATGAGGACTGTGTGTATGTGTAACTAGGAGGGATATGAGGACTGTGTGTAACTAGGAGGGATATGAGGACTGTGTGTATGTGTAACTAGGAGGGATATGAGGACTGTGTGTATGTGTAACTAGGAGGGATATGAGGACTGTGTGTAACTAGGAGGGATATGAGGACTGTGTGTAACTAGGAGGGATATGAGGACTGTGTGTAACTAGGAGGGAGATGAGGACTGTGTGCAACTAGGGGGGATATGAGGACTGTGTGTAACTAGATGGGATATGAGGACTGTGTGTAACTAGGGGGGATATGAGGACTGTGTGTAACTAGGAGGGATATGAGGACTGTGTGTAACTAGGAGGGAGATGAGGACTGTGTGTAACTAGGAGGGAGATGAGGATTGTGTGTAACTAGGAGGGATATGAGGACTGTGTGCAACTAGGAGGGAGATGAGGACTGTGTGTATGTGTAACTAGGAGGGATATGAGGACTGTGTGTAACTAGGAGGGATATGAGGACTGTGTCTATGTGTAACTAGGAGGGATATGAGGACTGTGTGTATGTGTAACTAGGAGGGATATGAGGACTGTGTGTGTGTGTAACTAGGAGGGATATGAGGACTGTGTGTATGTGTAACTAGGAGGGATATGAGGACTGTGTGTGTGTGTAACTAGGAGGGATATGAGGACTGTGTATGTGTGTAACTAGGAGGGATATGAGGACTGTGTGTATGTGTAACTAGGAGGGATATGAGGACTGTGTGTAACTAGGAGGGATATGAGGACTGTGTGTAACTAGGATGGATATGAGGACTGTGTGTATGTGTAACTAGGAGGGATATGAGGACTGTGTGTAACTAGGAGGGATATGAGGACTGTGTGTATGTGTAACTAGGAGGGATATGAGGACTGTGTGTATGTGTAACTAGGAGGGATATGAGGACTGTGTGTAACTAGGAGGGATATGAGGACTGTGTGTAACTAGGAGGGATATGAGGACTGTGTGTAACTAGGAGGGAGATGAGGACTGTGTGCAACTAGGGGGGATATGAGGACTGTGTGTAACTAGGAGGGACATGAGGACTATGTGTAACTAGGAGGGAGATGAGGATTGTGTGTAACTAGGAGGGATATGAGGACTGTGTGTAACTAGGGGGGATATGAGGACTGTGTGTAACTAGGAGGGATATGAGGACTGTGTGTAACTAGGAGGGAGATGAGGACTGTGTGTAACTAGGAGGGAGATGAGGATTGTGTGTAACTAGGAGGGATATGAGGACTGTGTGTATGTGTAACTAGGAGGGATATGAGGATTGTGTGTAACTAGGAGGGATATGAGGATTGTGTGTAACTAGGAGGGATATGACGACTGTGTGTATGTGTAACTAGGAGGGATATGAGGACTGTATGTAACTAGGAGGGATATGAGGACTGTGTGTACGTGTAACTAGGAGGGACATGGGAAAAAACTAATTTAAATTGCCTTGTGTAAAGTCATCTTCTTATTAATCAAAGTGAGAATGAGATAAGGTGGACGGCAGCGCCCTAGGGGAGGAGGGAGGAGAGGAGGTTGGGAAGGAGGAGGATGAGAGGAGGTGTGTGTGTGTTTGCTCCCTGATAGAAGCCAGTGCTGGGTGGGTGTGAATGCATTAAGGGGCTTGGTTTGACTGGAGAGGTCACGGGGTCACAGGGATTAGGGTAATGGGTCATTGACAGCAGGCGAGGCAGTCGTCACCACGCGCCCTTTGGGTTTATCGATGCGCTGGTGTGCGAAGGCGAATGGCGGCTGGATTAGGGCATCTGTTGACTCGCATGTTGAATATATATTTATGTGTTGTGTGCGGACTGGGGCTGAATGTCGGGGTTCGATATTTTCATAACCTGCCCGTTATAATGAAAGGGGAGCGCAAATGATCGTTTTATTTTTTAAACTGAGGTTATACTAAACATAATATTTAATATAAATGATCATTTAAATGTTCTTTCATTTGAATAAATTTGTATTATCCTTATTTCAATGTGTCAACTATTTGTGTGTGAGTGTGTGTGTGTGTGTGTGTGTGTATTTCTTAACACCACTTTTTATTTGAAAGTGTCCATTATTCTCTCTTTCTTTGTGTTTTACTCTTCTTTTGTAAAATTCTTGGAAATATAGGTACAGTATATGTATGTATGTATGTTTTTGTTTTGTTCTATATGAACCTCAGGAAGAATAGCTGTTGCCTAGGTGACAGCTAACAGAGATCCAAATAAACAATAAACAAATTGATTAAATACAGAGAAACACGATGTGAGAAAAAGGTTTCAGGTGTACCTTTTTTGGGGGGAATCTTTTCGTGGAACTCCCGTTTTGGAATTCCAGAACCCATTGTTACATGGTCATTCATCTGAGATTGTAATTATTGAATGCCTATATTTATTGTATAATATAACCAATAAGGCATACAGAATCTCATCTGCACCTTTGTTTACACTGTTTATTTTCCTGATATTTCTATATTCAGATCTAATTTTATTGCCTATGTCTTTCTTCTATCACCCTGCCCATACCTGTACCTCCCCTCCCCCATGCTGCTATGATGCCCGAATTTACCCAAGGGGATCAATAAAGGAATATCTTTTCTTATCTTATCTTTTAGATATACTGTAGCTCACATCAAGAGTGTCACATTACATCATCGTTAGAATCTTAAATTCTCAAAACTCTGTCTGGCATGTGAGATGGTACCTGTTAAGCTGTGAGGACCCTGCTGTTGTATCATACATCGACCAATACAGACCGTATTAATATTAATTAATTAATGTTGTGTTTCTTTTTCAAATGTAGCCAAGAGTAAAGACCCTAACCCTATCCAAACAGCAGTCAAAGTGTATGTATTTCAAAAGAAATACGAAAATAATAATTTCTCTGAATAATGTGAATTCTATCGCTCTTTTATTGTAAAAACGCTGGGAAATGACTAAATCCAGATTTAACACTGGCATTGGAAAGATGAGCCTGTTCCCTATCCATAGATGTATGACTTGGCCATAATAAGGTAATTTATAGTTCATAATTCAATCTTGAATGTATAATTCAAATGGAATCTACAAATCCTTCTGTTTAATCATCTTCCCATCTTCCCTTTATTAATTTGCTTAGATGATCTCATGAAGGTGCTGAATGATCTCAGTGAGTGAAATCTGAAGACCCCCAATTTTAACACGTGTTATTCACTGTCAAAGATGCAAAGAGAAATTATAATTTATATTCTCCTGGGAATATGAACACTGGGAATACATTCCATGAGGTCCATAGATGTTCGTAGATTCCAGGAACATGCTAATTGGCCTTGTAGAAGTGGAGCAATCTTCCATTTACTTGGGCATGTACTTTTAGGCGGATTTTCTGAAAATAGGGTTCCATCTTAACAGGTTAAAGGAACACGCCATCATTTTTGGTTACCGTCTTCTCCAGAGAGAGACGAGAAGATAGATACCAGTTTCCTCTCTGTGCATTCAGTAGAAAGATATCTGGCTGCACGTTAGCCTAGCTTAGCACAATGAATGGCAGCGGAGGTGTTAGTTGGACAATGTGGGGCGACAGTGGCTCGGGGGGTAGAGCAGTCGTCTGGCAATCCGGAGGTTCCCGGTTCGATTCCCGCTCCTCCCGAGCAGCGTGTCGATGTGTCCTTGAGCAAGACACTTAACCCCTAATTGCTCCCGATGAGCAGGTTGGCACCTTGCATGGTTGCCTCCGCCGTCGGTGTGTGAATGTGTGAGTGAATGGGTAAAAATGTGAGTAACAAATTGTAAAGCGCTTTGGATAAAAGCGCTATATAAAAAAGCAGCCATTTACCATTTACAATGTCTAGGGCTATCCGGCCATATCCGCTTCCATTCATTGTGCTAAGCTAGGCTAATGTGCAGCCAGATGGCTTTCTACTGAACGCACAGAGAGGAAACTGGTATCTAGATGGTAAGCTAATTTCCCAAAATGTTGGCGTGTTCCTTTAAACATTCTTGAAAATGGAAAACACATTATTTGAAGGTTTCTCAACCAATTTTAAATAATAACATACTGTACCCCAGTGCAAACACTACAAACTTAAACACATTATTATACAGCCACAGAAGACAGTGATCTGTTAGACTAGACGATGGCAACGTGCCCGGGTTCGATTTTAGTGTTGGTGGGGGGGCTACCTGTTTATGTTTGGATCGCAGACTGGGCCTTTAGACTCTGCGACAGATTAAAGCTTCATAATCAGCCAGATGTGATGCAGATATTTTGCTTTTGGATTTGTGTAGCCACCTGGTCCCAACACACACACACACACACACACACACACACACACACACACACACACACACACACACACACACACACACACACACACACAGACACACACACACACACATACATTTTATTGTATGTCCTCCTCGCTATACATCTATATAAAACTGAATGTGAGACTTTTGTCTCTTTTGCATATATGAACATTATGCGCAAATACCCCCCGCCCCCCACACACGCAGACACGCACACACACACACACGCACAAGCACGCACACACACACACACACACACACACACAACACACAGACACACACACACGCACACACGCACACACTCCTCTGGCGCAGGCATTGTTGCATTATAATATGATGCCATGGCCTCCAGAGACTGAACGCTCTCCCATTTCCTTTACAGAGTGAAATAATACCATCCTTTCATCCGTCTCCCCCCCCTCTTTTTTCTTTCCACTCTTCTGTTCTTTCCCTCTGTTTTGTTCTCACAGAGAGAGAGAGATGCACACACTTATATCTCTCTCTCTCTCTCTCTCTCTCTCTCTCTCTCTCTCTCTCTCCCCACCCACCCCTCTCTTATTTCTATCTCTTGCTCGGAATACACAACACACACCACTGTCCCCCTCTCTCTCTCTCTCTCTCTCTCTCTCTCTCTCTCTCTCTCTCTCTCCCCACCCACCCCTCTCATATGCAAGGCACTCTCTCTCTTCCTATCTCTTGCTCGGAATACACAACACACACACCTCTCTATCTCTCTCCCCCTCCCCCTCTCTATCTCCCTTTCTCCCCCCCCCCCTCTCTCTCTCTCTCTCTCTCTCTCTCTCCCCATCCCTCTCCCCATCCCTCCCTCCCACTTCTGCATCAGATTGGACACCCGCTCCTTGCTCCTGGCTGCTCTGTGCAGCGCTGTGTGTGTTTGTCCCTCCTGTGTGTGTGTGTGTGTCCCTCCTAGTTACACACACACACACACACACACACACACACACACACACACACACACACACACACACACACACACACACACACACACACACACACACACACACACACACACACACACACACACACACACTCACGCACACACACAGAGGCTCCATTGTGGCTTCTAATAGATAAGTGAGGGATTAGCTAGCACAGGCTCACACCGGGCTGATGGGGGAGGGACGGAACAATTAGCCACGCTAATGTTATTTAGACTCTCCTAATTAACCACACACACACACACGCACACACACATGCATGCACACACACACACACACATGCATGCACACACACACATGCACATACACACACACACACACACCCCTGAGTCCAAGGAATTAGAATACAGGAAGTAAAAAAGGTTATTATATATAGGTTAATTGTATAGCCTATGAACACCAGCGTGTCATTCATGTAGTTGAATAATTACGTTTAATTTGTGATTAAAGCATTCTGTTATTAATGTTTTCAATCATCCCAGGGCCCCCCTGGCCGGTCCCTGGGCGCCTCGGCGGGGCTCCCCAGAACAACGGAGAATAGTTTAATTCTATTTCATTCACTTAGAAGTTCCCCGCCAATGTGCAATAATACATTATATATTATTAATTAATATATATTATATAATATATCACTGCTGTCTCCTCAGTTACAGTGTAGACAGCTATGGAACTTTTAAAGGGGAACTATCTTATAAATGGCCTTTTCCTGTGTTTAGCATTGTTTTCTAGCAATGTGGGGTTGTATCAACACTGTCTATGTGGCAAATTTTATTTTTGGCGCATTCCTCCAGTTCAGATGAGACAAGGTCCTCCCCCACTGAAGCAAGCCATTCTGATTTGACTCACTCGCTGACGTGAATTAGGCACTGATCTGCATAGCTCAGCCTCTGGTTGACTGTGGGTGACTGTCACGCACTGCGAGTATGGGTGGAGCCCAGCCAAAAACAGCTTGGAATATTGAAGGGTAGAAAATGCTGCTCGACAGAACTTGATTAGAAATACAAAACAATGAATTTCTTTGAAAAACAACCTACAGATGTGTTCCAGACTCACAGGAATTGTGTAAAATTGCCCAAATAGTAAAAGAAATAGTAAGATAGTTCCCCGTCATAACTAATCGTAACTAACTAATCATCTCCTGAGATAAGATGGGGAGATGCGGACCGGTGTGTATCAATCTGGGGGTCCTTGACCCACAGATAGGGTGAGACGCTGCGGTCTAGGAGATGGAACGAGGTGAACTGCTGGTCCTCAGCTCATCATGACCGTGTGTCTATGCAGGGCAGACTGTGAGTCTGTGGGTTCCATTCAGGCAGCGTGTGGGGCATTGATCCGAAGGCTGCATCGCACTGCACCATGGTGGGTGTCATTTAGACCACGCGCGTGCACTCATGTGGGTGTTTTGCTTCGGGAGAGTCGTGCATGTTCTCAAACACTGACCTGTCTTGGGTACAGGGATACCAATGTGTATTCTTTTTTCTTTTTTTTTCAAATATGTTTTTGTAGATTTTTATTGGTTTGTACCGGGCAGTCCGGTAGAGAGAGAGGGGGAGAGGAGGAAATGGAGACAAAGGACGCCGGTTCCGGGAATCGAACCCGGGTCGGCCGTTTCGCGACGCAGCGTGTTACATGGTTGTGCTACTAGAGCGCCCACCGATGTGTATTCTTTTTTTTAAACTTTATTTTTTAGCGTTTATCACTTTTCTGGTCAAGCATGACCGACAGATACAGGGTGAAACGGGATATAGATCAGGGGAAGACATTCTGGTAAATGACGGCGGGTCCGGGAATCGAACTCGAGTCCACCAGATCCGTGACGCAGCACGGTTTTCCCCGACGCAGAAATAGCGCCGAGATATGCCGTGAGCTACTGGAGCCCCCCCCGATGTGTATTCTTAAAGGAACACACCGACATTATGGGAAATGCACTTACTGTCTTCTCCAGAGTCAGACAAGCATTTCCTCTCTGCAAGCTAGCCTAGCTTAGCACAAATAAATGGAAGCGGATACAATTGTGTGTATTGAGCCGTACTGTATTGTACCCATTCTGCAATATGTTAATAAAGTTTTCAATCAATCAATCAATCAATCAATACAGACCAGCTAGCCTAGCTGTTGGCGAAAAAACCACTCTCCCAGAGTTTTAAGCTAGGCTAGCTGGTCGGTATTCGCTTCCATTAATTTGTGCTAAGCTAGGCTAGCTTGCAGATGGCTAGCTTTCTACGGAACGCACAGTAGAGGACATTCGCATATATCTTCTTGTCTGACTCTGGAGAACACGGTAAGCATATTTCCGTGCGCATTTAAATTTTGAAATGGATGGCATTCCCCTTCAGAAGCTCAATATCTTAAAAATTAACGCAGGTAGTAGAACCCTATAATTCCAAGCTCACACTCGGGAAAAAAAGTCAAAAATGGAGATACAGGATTCCTGCCGCAGGATACAGACGAGGATTATAATCTCCCGGAGAAACTTTGAAAGGTGTCAAACGGGAGCCTGCTAGGGCTGGGTTGGAATCATTATTCTAAATGGATCTAAATTACTTTTCCGGGACTGATTGCGTTGCCACTAAAAGTGCAAACTCCCAATCATCTCGAGTGCTCCAGGCAAGGCGAGGTGGCTAAATTAACTAATAGAATTTGAATTAATAATTGACCTAATTCTGGTGCTTAAAAGTTGTTCATATCGGTTCGCTTTTGTAACACACTATCTCCGGGCAAGAGTCGCCGTCAAACATGTGTGATTATCCTTTTAGCTTAGAGTTTTGTGCAATTTAAAAGATGTATCAGGTACTGGAAAAAAATGTAAAGATCACAAAAGACATAATTTACTGCCATTTATTTAAAGGAACTTTTTTTTTGGTAAAATATAAATACAAATGATAAACCATGTCAATTATAAAGTCTCAACACAAATAAAACATTTCACCAGTTAAAGAAGTGTCACTGAAATGACCCACTTATAATTTACAAGTTCCAACCGTCACTGTGTCCCGCCTTTCGAAACACATATCCAACATAAACATCAGGCTACAATTTTAATTTTTTTTTACAAGACACATCCAAACACTTTACTTTCCTCGTCTTCAAAAAGTAGAGACAAATAAAGCTTTGTTTTTCGAAACACGACTGTCAAAAAAGCCATCCCGACTCTCCGATAAGCGATTAGCATACAGCTACGTAGCTCGACATCATCGCGTCTGAAGGCTCCCACATAGTTGGGCGTACTGTGAGCGGACCGGACTCTGCGTGGCACGTCCGCAGTCGTTTGAGGTTTCATAGTCGAGCGTACCACCACCTACCAATTTCCTACATTTCTCGTGCCAGTTTACTACATTTCCCACAATCCTTGCGCCCTATTTACACTCTCTGTCACGGCGTCATCCACCGATGTCAAAATAAAGAGTCTAGGAGTTCGTTTCCAAGATTTAGAAATAAAACTGGCAGTTTTACACACTGAAGACGTGTGAAGACAAGTGTCTTCAGATGATGAAATAATGCTAACGATTAGCAATAGTAAAACTAAATTTAGCGCCATCTACCTGCCAAAGTTTTACCGGACCAATCCTACCCATTTAACCATGATCCTGCTCGACTCTCTCTTGGCGCGGAGTGAGTGTTCAGAGTAAAAAGCAGATCGGTGTCACATTTAATGCCGGTCGATGTCAACCAACAAGCAGAGCAGCCTTTTTGTGTGACACCAAGTGAGCGACGCGGATGTCCGCACGGTTAGAAAATTGGAGCTTCGCACTTTGAGTCCGCGCGGAGCACGCGCGGACTTCTGCAGAGTCCATCCCGCGTACATTCCGCCCGACTATGTGGGGGCCTTAACAAATACAGACGTGTTCATAAAGACCTTGAACCAAGTGCAACAGGCCCGAACAGCAGGCTCCTCCTACCACAAAACCTCAAAAAACAAGGCAGCATCAAACAGACCGGGGGGGGGGGGGGGGGGGCAAAAAGGACTTGAAAAAGGTTTCAAATATTTGATTCGCCTTTCAAAGAAAGTCAGAGCCTAGAAAAGTGGAGGCAAGTGC
>NW_028169429.1:73357-76029 GCF_963971535.1 Notolepis coatsorum | reverse complement strand
AGCCTGTGATGGAGAGGGAGAGGGCTGAGGGAGAGAGAGGGAGAGAGAGAGTGATGATTGATTGATTGAAAAGTTTATTAACAGATTGCAGAATGGGTACAGTACAGTACGGCTCAATACACACAATTGTTAAGGGGATGCAGACCAGAGAAAGACTTTCGTCTTGTTTACATCAGGGTCCCCCGTTTTCAATTCATCAGGAGAGAGAGAGAGAGAGAGAGAGAGAGAGAGAGAGAGAGAGAGAGAGAGAGAGAGAGAGAGAGAGATGGTTTTGATTTCTCAAGGCAAACGCTATAGATGTCAGCTACATCTACTCTATTTAGACAGAAATGCAGTCTTAAGGCCTATCATCTGTGATTCACACTGTGACTCATTGTGAAAACCACTCAGGCTAATGCGTTAAAGGGACAATTCACAAAATAAAACAAAGCCAATGTATTACTATACTGTATCGGCCTGCACACACGGCACACCGTCTCGCAGATATATCCGCTGGATTTCATTTGCTTTGAAGTGATGATAACGCCTCTGAAGTTGCCCTCCAGGTGACATCGTCAGAGGACACTGGATCATCGGTGAAATAATGCAGAACGGATCAAAATAACACAGGATGTGCCCAGAACCCTGTGCAGTGTGAAGGATACAGTGGCATACGCTCCACAAATAATGTGAATAATGTTTACTTAGACCTAAAGTCTAAAGTCCTAAAATGACCAATACATAATTTCCATGCATTTAGTCATTCAGATGACACTTTTATCCAAAGCGAGACATGCACATTTACGGGTTTCAGCTATCCTGACTGTGAGCCAGAGAAGTGGGTCTCAGGCGCTTCTGAAGAAGCGTAGGGGTCTCGAGGGTGTGTGTGTGTGTGTGTGTGTGTGTGTGTGTGTGTGTGTGCGTGTGTGTGTGTGTGTGTGCGTGTGTGTGTGTGTGTGTGTGTGTGTGTGTGTGTGTGTGTGTGTGTGTGTGCGTGTGTGCAGTTAAGGGACCATCGACCGGAGGTATATAGGAGGGAGCCGTTCCCCTCGCTGCACGGAATGCCAGGTCAGGAACCTTGAAGCGGATTCGTGTGGCAATCGGAGAAGAACTGAACGCACCCCCCGAATTAGATTCCTAAAATAGGCTATATGCCTTACAACCATAAGCCAGACATGTTCCTTTTTAATATGACAGCCTTACCAAACGGCAAACGTTAAGTTGCCCTGTAGTCACCAGTGGCATTTGTCTCCCTGCTGTGCTCTTCCTCTCTACGCCCTACCTGCCTGGCATCCCATGGTCTTCATCACAATCCTTACATTACATCACATTTACATTTAGTCATTTAGCTGAACGCTTTTATCCAAAGCGACTTACATGTTCTGTACGACAAGTCATCAGGAAGGGCACAACTCTATCAGCTGAGTAACAATGTTCATCATAGTGTTGAGTGCTACAGTGTAGGTTAGTTTATTAGGACAAGTGCAGGACAGTAAGGTTATTTAGGGTTCGATTTTATTTATTTATTATTATTATAATAAAAAATTTCATTTCAGATAATTGTAGTGCGCCTTTAGTCGACGGCGAAAGATTGGATGGGTTTCGGCTGGCTGTCCTAACTGGGGTGGGCAGTTCGTTCCACCATTGTGGGGCAAGGACTGAGATTAGGCGACTTCTCCTTGATGACCCTCCCGGAGCTCGGATAGGAGTGGGTCTGATGCGGCCAGAAGATGCAGAGCGGAGGGGTCCTGACACAGTAAGCTAATTAGTGCTGTCAATAGATTAAAAAAAATTAACTAATTAATCTCACAATTTTCTGTAATTAATCTAGATTAATCTAGATTAAAAATAGCAATTTCTACTTAAGACCGAAGCTTGTAATAGATTTACTTGAGTCAAATCATGGAATTAATGTAAAATCAACACAAAGAAAGTATATTTAGATTCAAAGACTATTTTAATAGCTTTCTTAGAATACAGTTTCTCTCCCGTGAAATACAAAACAAAACCATCAACATTGACTCAGCTAGACCTCTTTCTTATATCCGCGGCGCTAAGATTGAAGATTTTTCACTCCATAGATTAATCTAGATTAATTTATTTGAATGCTTTAAATAATTTTAATTAATCTCCAAAGTTAAAGCATTCATTTTGACAGCCCTATAATTAATACAATTGAACTGAACTACAACTGCCCTACACTGTAATCATATAGTAATCATAATACTTACCATATAGTCTACCCATATACTCTGTATGATAGCATGTACAACAGCGCTGTATATACCGCATACTTACATTTATATTCTTATATTTACTGCATATATATAATAATAATAATAACTTTGTTTTATATAGCGCCTTTCGTAAAACCCAAGGCCGCTTTACATAGGGAGAAAAACAAACAAAATAAACATGGTGGACAGACACAACATTCAAAGTAGGAAATTAGGGGTCAAAGGCCATTAAGGGTCAAAGGCCATGTTGAAGAGGTGGGTTTTGAGGATATCCATATTTGTCAGATTATACCTGCATATAACCCCTCTATATACTTACTTATACACCTGCATATAACCCCTGTATGATAGGATGTACAAATGCTATATACCATATATATATATTTATTCTCATCTATTCACACCACATCTATTCACACCTGTCTGTATTTACCTGCACATAATCATTTTACATAT
>NW_028169429.1:35857-68357 GCF_963971535.1 Notolepis coatsorum | reverse complement strand
GGTGGCTGCATGGAGGAGGAGCTAGCTGCTTGTGGTTACTCATGGTGGCTGCGTGGAGGAGGAGCTAGCTGCTTGTGGTTACTCATGGTGGCTGCGTGGAGGAGGAGCTAGCTGCTTGTGGTTACTCATGGTGGCTGCGTGGAGGAGGAGCTAGCTGCTTGTGGTTACTCATGGTGGCTGCTTGAAGGAGGAGCTAGCTGCTTGTGGTTACTCATGGTGGCTGTGTGGAGGAGGAGCTAGCTGCTTGTGGTTACTCATGGTGGCTGCTTGGAGGAGGAGCTAGCTGCTTGTGGTTACTCATGGTGGCTGCGTGGAGGAGGAGCTAGCTGCTTGTGGTTACTCATGGTGGCTGCATGGAGGAGGAGGAGCTAGCTGCATGTGGTTACTCATGGTGGCTGCTTGGAGGAGGAGGAGCTAGCTGCATGTGGTTACTCATGGTGGCTGCTTGGAGGAGGAGGAGCTAGCTGCTTGTGGTTACTCATGGTGGCTGCGTGGAGGAGGAGCTAGCTGCTTGTGGTTACTCATGGTGGCTGCTTGGAGGAGGAGCTAGCTGCTTGTGGTTACTCATGGTGGCTGCGTGGAGGAGGAGCTAGCTGCTTGTGGTTACTCATGGTGGCTGCGTGGAGGAGGAGCTAGCTGCTTGTGGTTACTCATGGTGGCTGCTTGGAGGAGGAGCTAGCTGCTTGTGGTTACTCATGGTGGCTGCTTGGAGGAGGAGCTAGCTGCTTGTGGTTACTCATGGTGGCTGCTTGGAGGAGGAGCTAGCTGCTTGTGGTTACTCATGGTGGCTGCTTGGAGGAGGAGCTAGCTGCTTGTGGTTACTCATGGTGGCTGCTTGGAGGAGTAACTAGCTGCATGTGTTTACTCATGGTGGCTGTGTGGAGGAGGAGCTAGCTGCATGTGGTTACTCATGGTGGCTGCTTGGAGGAGGAGCTAGCTGCTTGTGGTTACTCATGGTGGCTGCTTGGAGGAGGAGCTAGCTGCATGTGTTTACTCATGGTGGCTGCGTGGAGGAGGAGCTAGCTGCTTGTGGTTACTCATGGTGGCTGCGTGGAGGAGGAGCTAGCTGCATGTGTTTACTCATGGTGGCTGCGTGGAGGAGGAGCTAGCTGCATGTGGTTACTCATGGTGGCTGCGTGGAGGAGGAGCTAGCTGCTTGTGGTTACTCATGGTGGCTGCGTGGAGGAGGAGCTAGCTGCTTGTGGTTACTCATGGTGGCTGCGTGGAGGAGGAGCTAGCTGCTTGTGGTTACTCATGGTGGCTGCTTGGAGGAGGAGCTAGCTGCTTGTGGTTACTCATGGTGGCTGCTTGGAGGAGGAGCTAGCTGCATGTGGTTACTCATGGTGGCTGCTTGGAGGAGGAGCTAGCTGCTTGTGGTTACTCATGGTGGCTGCTTGGAGGAGGAGCTAGCTGCATGTGGTTACTCATGGTGGCTGCTTGGAGGAGGAGCTAGCTGCATGTGTTTACTCATGGTGGCTGCGTGGAGGAGGAGCTAGCTGCTTGTGGTTACTCATGGTGGCTGCTTGGAGGAGGAGCTAGCTGCATGTGTTTACTCATGGTGGCTGCGTGGAGGAGGAGCTAGCTGCTTGTGGTTACTCATGGTGGCTGCTTGGAGGAGGAGCTAGCTGCTTGTGGTTACTCATGGTGGCTGCTTGGAGGAGGAGCTAGCTGCTTGTGGTTACTCATGGTGGCTGCGTGGAGGAGGAGCTAGCTGCTTGTGGTTACTCATGGTGGCTGCTTGGAGGAGGAGCTAGCTGCTTGTGGTTACTCATGGTGGCTGCTTGGAGGAGGAGCTAGCTGCATGTGGTTACTCATGGTGGCTGCGTGGAGGAGGAGCTAGCTGCATGTGGTTACTCATGGTGGCTGCTTGGAGGAGGAGCTAGCTGCTTGTGGTTACTCATGGTGGCTGCTTGGAGGAGGAGCTAGCTGCTTGTGGTTACTCATGGTGGCTGCGTGGAGGAGGAGCTAGCTGCATGTGGTTACTCATGGTGGCTGCGTGGAGGAGGAGCTAGCTGCTTGTGGTTACTCATGGTGGCTGCTTGGAGGAGGAGGAGCTAGCTGCTTGTGGTTACTCATGGTGGCTGCGTGGAGGAGGAGCTAGCTGCATGTGGTTACTCATGGTGGCTGCTTGGAGGAGGAGCTAGCTGCTTGTGGTTACTCATGGTGGCTGCGTGGAGGAGGAGCTAGCTGCATGTGGTTACTCATGGTGGCTGCTTGGAGGAGGAGCTAGCTGCTTGTGGTTACTCATGGTGGCTGCTTGAAGGAGGAGCTAGCTGCTTGTGGTTACTCATGGTGGCTGCTTGGAGGAAGAGCTAGCTGCTTGTGGTTACTCATGGTGGCTGCATGGAGGAGGAGCTAGCTGCTTGTGGTTACTCATGGTGGCTGCTTGGAGGAGGAGCTAGCTGCTTGTGGTTACTCATGGTGGCTGCGTGGAGGAGGAGCTAGCTGCTTGTGGTTACTCATGGTGGCTGCGTGGAGGAGGAGCTAGCTGCTTGTGTTTACTCATGGTGGCTGCTTGGAGGAGGAGCTAGCTGCTTGTGGTTACTCATGGTGGCTGCGTGGAGGAGGAGCTAGCTGCTTGTGGTTACTCATGGTGGCTGCTTGGAGGAGGAGCTAGCTGCTTGTGGTTACTCATGGTGGCTGCTTGGAGGAGGAGCTAGCTGCTTGTGGTTACTCATGGTGGCTGCTTGGAGGAGGAGGAGCTAGCTGCATGTGGTTACTCATGGTGGCTGCGTGGAGGAGGAGGAGCTAGCTGCTTGTGGTTACTCATGGTGGCTGCTTGGAGGAGGAGCTAGCTGCATGTGGTTACTCATGGTGGCTGCTTGGAGGAGGAGCTAGCTGCTTGTGGTTACTCATGGTGGCTGCTTGGAGGAGGAGCTAGCTGCATGTGGTTACTCATGGTGGCTGCTTGGAGGAGGAGCTAGCTGCATGTGGTTACTCATGGTGGCTGCGTGGAGGAGGAGCTAGCTGCTTGTGGTTACTCATGGTGGCTGCTTGAAGGAGTAACTAGCTGCTTGTGGTTACTCATGGTGGCTGCTTGGAGGAGGAGCTAGCTGCTTGTGGTTACTCATGGTGGCTGCTTGGAGGAGGAGCTAGCTGCTTGTGGTTACTCATGGTGGCTGCGTGGAGGAGGAGCTAGCTGCTTGTGGTTACTCATGGTGGCTGCTTGGAGGAGGAGCTAGCTGCATGTGGTTACTCATGGTGGCTGCTTGGAGGAGGAGCTAGCTGCTTGTGGTTACTCATGGTGGCTGCGTGGAGGAGGAGCTAGCTGCATGTGGTTACTCATGGTGGCTGCTTGGAGGAGGAGCTAGCTGCATGTGGTTACTCATGGTGGCTGCTTGGAGGAGGAGCTAGCTGCATGTGGTTACTCATGGTGGCTGCGTGGAGGAGGAGCTAGCTGCTTGTGGTTACTCATGGTGGCTGCTTGGAGGAGGAGCTAGCTGCTTGTGGTTACTCATGGTGGCTGCTTGGAGGAGGAGCTAGCTGCTTGTGGTTACTCATGGTGGCTGCTTGTAGGAGGAGCTAGCTGCTTGTGGTTACTCATGGTGGCTGCTTGGAGGAGGAGCTAGCTGCATGTGGTTACTCATGGAGGCTGCGTGGAGGAGGAGCTAGCTGCTTGTGGTTACTCATGGTGGCTGCTTGGAGGAGGAGCTAGCTGCATGTGGTTACTCATGGTGGCTGCTTGGAGGAGGAGCTAGCTGCATGTGGTTACTCATGGTGGCTGCGTGGAGGAGGAGCTAGCTGCTTGTGGTTACTCATGGTGGCTGCATGGAGGAGGAGCTAGCTGCTTGTGGTTACTCATGGTGGCTGCTTGGAGGAGGAGCTAGCTGCATGTGGTTACTCATGGTGGCTGCGTGGAGGAGGAGGAGCTAGCTGCTTGTGGTTACTCATGGTGGCTGTGTGGAGGAGGAGCTAGCTGCTTGTGGTTACTCATGGTGGCTGCTTGGAGGAGGAGCTAGCTGCATGTGGTTACTCATGGTGGCTGCTTGGAGGAGGAGCTAGCTGCTTGTGGTTACTCATGGTGGCTGCGTGGAGGAGGAGCTAGCTGCTTGTGGTTACTCATGGTGGCTGCTTGGAGGAGGAGCTAGCTGCTTGTGGTTACTCATGGTGGCTGCTTGGAGGAGGAGCTAGCTGCTTGTGGTTACTCATGGTGGCTGCTTGGAGGAGGAGCTAGCTGCTTGTGGTTACTCATGGTGGCTGCTTGGAGGAGGAGCTAGCTGCTTGTGGTTACTCATGGTGGCTGCTTGGAGGAGGAGCTAGCTGCTTGTGGTTACTCATGGTGGCTGCGTGGAGGAGGAGCTAGCTGCTTGTGTTTACTCATGGTGGCTGCTTGGAGGAGGAGCTAGCTGCTTGTGGTTACTCATGGTGGCTGCGTGGAGGAGGAGCTAGCTGCTTGTGGTTACTCATGGTGGCTGCTTGGAGGAGGAGCTAGCTGCTTGTGGTTACTAATGGTGGCTGCTTGGAGGAGGAGCTAGCTGCTTGTGTTTACTCATGGTGGCTGCTTGGAGGAGGAGCTAGCTGCTTGTGGTTACTATTACCGAGTACCGATTCACGTGAGATCCACCGGTGCCACATTTCGGTACTGTACATTTTCTTTTTATTATTATTATAATTATTATATTTTTTTTGTCCGATAACGTCAACGTTTCGTTTACCACGAAACGAAACCTCTGAAGTGTGCCGCACATTCACGTCAACGTTCACGCGCACAATACACACTTACAACAACAAAGCAGTCGGTGCGATGACAAGCCGGAAACGGTCGCAAGTGTGGTTACACTTTACAAAGCTAGATGCAGACAACGCTCGCTGCAATATTATATATATATATATAAAATATATATATTAACAAATTATATATTAATTAACAAAAATAATAAATAATTAGAAGTTTGGATTTTTTTTTTTACAACTGAGGTAGGTAGATTACATTTGTAGAGACTAAAGTACCCAAAAAAGTTACCATTGGGTACCGGTATCGGTTCAAATGTGAACGGTACCCAACCCTAGTGGGGGGTGGCTCAGGAGGTAGAGCAGTCGCCTGGTAATCGGAAAGGCTTCCCGTCTCCTCCCCGACGGCGTGTCGAAGTGCCCTCGAGCAAGGCACTTAACCCATAAGTGCTCTTCAGTGTGTGAATGGGTGAGTGAATGGGTGAATGTGAGGCATAAGTTGTAAAGCCTACAGCTCAGTGTTCAACACCATAGTCCCCACCAGACTGGTGGACAAGCTGATCGAGCTGGGTCTGAGCTCCGATCTGAGCGCCTGGATACTGGACTTTCTGAGCGAAAGGCCCCAGGCGGTCAGGGTGGGGGGTCAGACCTCCAACACCATCACCCTGAGCATCGGGTCCCCCCAGGGCTGTGTTCTGAACCCCCTGCTGTACTCACTATACACACACAACTGTGTGGCCAAGTTCAGCTCCAACTCCATAGTGAAGTTTGCGGACGACACAGTGGTGGTGGGGCTGATCTCGGACAACGACGAGAAGGCCTACCGGGAGGAGGTTGAGGTACTGGAACGCTGGTGCCAGGACAACAGCCTGCTCCTGAACATTGGTAAAACCAAGGAGCTGATCGTGGATTATAGGAGAGGACAGCAGGAGACACACACACCACTGAGGATAAACGGGGCTACCGTGGACAGGGTGAGCAGCTTTAAGTACCTGGGGGTCCACATCTCAGAGGATCTGACATGGTCAACACACATAGACTCAGTCGTAAAAAAGGCGAAGCAGCACCTCTACCACCTGAGACAGTTAAGGAAGTTCAGAGTATCTGGGAAGATACTCCAGTCCTTTTACTCCGGAGCTGTAGAGAGCATCTTGCTCTCTGCCTGACATCACTGCCTGGTATGGAAACAGCACGGCACAGGACAAGAAGGCCCTACAGAGAGTGGTGCGCTCAGCCGAGCGTACCATGGGTATTGTACTACCACCCCTGCAGGTTCTATACAACAAGAGGTGCAAATCCAGAGCCTGCAGAATAATGAAAGACCCTCACCACCCCAACAACAGCCTGTTCATGCTGCTGAGGTCAGGCAGACGCCTGCGAACACCAGCTACTAGGACAGAGAGACTTTGGCTCAGCTTCTTCCCCCAGCCCATCAGAGCCTTGAACACTGAACTCTCCACACACAAGCACACACACGACACACACACTGTACACGCTCACACACTAGCAGCCACTTTAACATGAGCAAGCACACACTCATGCTGCACACGCCCACACTTATGGCCACTAAGGAAAGGTCACTTTAAGAATAGTAATAGTATAACTTGAGATTGTATAATATAGCATTTACAGAAAGACCCAGTGCCTCATCCGTAGCTAACAGTGTATTGCACTACCACAGGACCTAGCATGTCCTACCATGCTCTGTAAATAACTTATGTACATATACCGATATGACCTACTCTGTTTACTTGTTTTATTGCGCAATGTCGTTCTATTGGATTCTATTACATGTTATTACTATTGTATTAACATTTTCACTACCATACTACCAAATGGTTAACCCTTTCACTACCACACTAGAGACGGTTAACCCTTTCACTACCGCACTACAGAAGATTAACCTTTCACTACCACACTACCAAATGGTTAACCCTTTCACTACCACACTACAGAAGGTTAACCTTTCACTACCACCCTACCAAATGGTTAACCCTTTCACTACCACACTACATACGGTTAACCCTTTCACTACCACACTACAGAAGGTTAATCTTTCACTACCACACTACAGAAGGTTAACCTTTCACTACCACACTACAGAAGGTTAACCTTTCACTACCACACTACAGAAAATTAACCCTTTCACTACCACACTACAGAAGGTTAACCTTTTCACTACCACACTACAGGTTGGTAGTCATGATGACCTTTTACTTGTTGCAATAGACCCATTGCCACGCCCCCTTTGGCCAATTGGCATGGACACATACACAACTTCACACACGCACGCACGCACACACACATACATAAACACACACATAAACACACACGCACATACACACACAGACACACACACACACTCACACACAAACACACACACACACACGCACACACAAACGCACACACACATACATAAACACAGACACACACACACACACACACACACACACACACACACACACACATACATAAACACACACACACATAAACACACACAGACAGACACACACACACACACACACACACACACACACACACACACACACACACACACACACACACACACACATAAACGCACACACACTCATAAACACACACACACACACACACACACACACACACACACACACACACACACACACACACACACACACACACACACACACACACAAAAACGCACACAGACACACCACACACACTTGACTTCCATAGAAAATCCCTCCCCAGGGTGAAAGCTGTGGCCACTAGAGGGTGGGGGGGGGGGGGGGATTTCGTGGACCGGCCGGCAGTGACCAAAAACGTCCACTATGCCGAGGAAACCCGGTGGAGAAAATTAATTAGACTAAGGCGTCCTCCTCCTCTCCCATACAGCTGAGGCAGCAGCAGCAGCAGAGATCAGTAACTGTACTGGTCCAGACCACAGCGCTTTCTCTGCCAGCCTGTAAGCTACTGTACCTGCTGACCCTGTCGGCTCTGACTGGCAGCCCCGTCCCGCATGCCAGGGCCCGCTCTGCTGCAGGGGTATGACTTAACCCTTTCACTACCACCTTACAGACGGTTAACCCTTTCACTGCCACACTACAGAAGGTTAACCTTTCACTACCACACAACCAAATGGTTAACCCTTTCACTACCACACTACATACGGTTAACCCTTTCACTACCACATACAGACGGTTAACCCTTTCACTACCACACTACCAAATGGTTAACATTTTCACACCATACTACCAAATGGTCAACCCTTTCACTACCACACTACAGACGGTTAACCCTTTCACTACCACACTACAGAAGATTAACCTTTCACTACCACACTACCAAATGGTTAACCCTTTCACTACCACACTACATACGGTTAACCCTTTCACTACCACACTACATACGGTTAACCTTTCACTACCACCCTACATACGGTTAACCTTTCACTACCACACTACAGAAGGTTAACCTTTTCACTACCACACTACAGAAGGTTAACCTTTCACTACCACACTACGAAATGGTTAACCCTTTCACTACCACACTACATACGGTTAAAACCCTTTCACTACCACACTACATAAGGTTAACCTTTCACTACCACACTACGAAATGGTTAACCCTTTCACTACCACACTACATACGGTTAACCCTTTCACTATCACACTACATACAGTTAACCCTTTCACTACCACACTACATAAGGTTAACCTTTCACTACCACACTACGAAATGGTTAACCCTTTCACTACCACACTACATACGGTTAACCCTTTCACTACCACACTACATAAGGTTAACCCTTTCACTACCACACTACATACGGTTAACCCTTTCACTACCACACTACATAAGGTTAACCTTCCACTACCACACTATGAAATGGTTAACCCTTTCACTACCACACTACATACGGTTAACCCTTTCACTACCACACTACAGAAGGTTAACCCCTTCACTACCACACTACAGAAGGTTAACCCTTTCACTACCACACTACCAAATGGTTAACATTTTCACTACCACACTACCAAATGGTTAACCCTTTCACTACCACACTACAGACGGTTAACCCTTTCACTACCACACTACAGAAGATTAACCTTTCACTACCACACTACCAAATGGTTAACCCTTTCACTACCACACTGCATACGGTTAACCCTTTCACTACCACACTACATAAGGTTAACCTTTCACTACCACACTACAGAAGGTTAACCTTTCACTACCACACTACAGAAGGTTAACCCTTTCACTACTACACTACCAAATGGTTAACCCTTTCACTACCACCCTACAGAAGGTTAACCCTTTCACTACCACATTACAGAATGTTAAAACAGACCCGCCTCGTGTTCCACTGGCCGTGGAGATAGCAGTGGGGGCAGAAAGCTATGATCACGATAGTACAATGTTTACTTTCCACACCTTCTTATCACTGTGGTTATACTGTATAACTTCCAGCTAAATCAATCTTAATGATATCTCGCGGCCCTCCGGACAGATCCTCAGGGAACCCTAGTGGTCCCTGGACCGCGGTTTGGCAACCGCTGCTCTGTAGCTTCTAGCTTATATTAAATATTGTCAGTATGTGTGTGTCAAGTCAAGTCAAGTCAAGAGTTTTATTTGTCACGTCATACGAGTATACAATGAAATGCGGGGGGTCTTGCCCGCAACGATTGTGCATAATACAATAATAATAATAATATAATAAGAATCCAATAGAATGACATTGTGCAATAATACAAGTAATCAAAGTAGGGCATATCGGTATATGTACATGAGTTTTTACAGAGCATGGTAGGACATGCTAGGTCCTGTGATAGTGCAATACACTGTTAGCTACAGATGAGGCACTGGGTCTTTATGTACACTGCTATACAATGCTATATTATACAATCTACAGTTATACTATAATATTCTTAAAGTGACCTTTCCTTTTGTAAAGTGACCATAAGTGTGAGCGTGTGCAGCATGAGTGTGTGTGTGCTCATGTTAAAGTGGCTGCTAGTGTGTGAGCGTTGTACAGTGTGTGTGTTGTGTGTGTGCTCATGTGTGCTTGTGTGTGGAGAGTTCAGTGTTCAAGGCTCTGATGGCCTGGGGGAAGAAGCTGAGCCGAAGTCTCTCTGTCCTAGTTGCTGGTGTTCGCAGGCGTCTGCCTGACCTCAGCAGCTTGAACAGGCTGTTGTTGGGGTGGTGAGGGTCTTTCATTATTCTGCAGGCTCTGGATTTGCACCTCTTGTTATATAGAACCTGCAGGGGTGGTAGTGCAATACCCGTGGTACGCTCGGCTGAGCGTACCACTCTCTGTAGGGCCGATCTTGTCCTGTGCCGTGCTGTTTCCATACCAGGCAGTGATGTTTCCAGTCAAGATGCTCTCTACAGCTCCGGAGTAGAAGGAGTATCTTCCCAGATACTCTGAACTTCCTTAACTGTCTCAGGTGGTAGAGGCGCTGCTTCGCCTTTTTTACTACTGAGTCTATGTGTGTTGTCCATGTCAGATCCTCTGAGATGTGGACCCCCAGGTACTTGAAGCTGCTGTGTAGGAGCAGTGACAAAATTAACACTGACGTTGTTCTCTGAGATTGTTTCTCTCTCACACACACACACACACACACACACACACACACACACACACACACACACACACACACACACACACACACACACACACACACACACACACACACACACACACACACACACACACACACACACACGTGCGCACGCACACACGCACACACATTTGAATGATTTATTTATGTTCACATAAATACAAGTATGTAAAGGACAGAAACACTATGCAGTCGGATGTTGAGAGACAGTTAGTTACTAATAAAGAGCTTGACTGGCCACATTTCTGCACACAAACAAGATAATAACACACATGATGAAAACAACAGTAGCAGGTGAAACGTTATGGATACAAATAGCAGTGTCTCCTCCATACTGAGCTGCTTCCAGCCGATACTGAACAATACAGTAGGCTACCTTGCTAACTGAGCAGCTATCAATAACAGTACTGAACAACACCTCGCTAACTGAACAGCTACCAGTAACAGTACTGAGCAACACCTTGCTAACTGAGCAGCTACCAATAACAGTACTGAGCAACACCTTGCTAACTGAGCAGCTACCAATAACAGTACTGAGCAACACCTTGCTAACTGAACAGCTACCAGTAACAGTACTGAGCAACACCTTGCTAACTGAACAGCTACCAATAACAGTACTGAGCAACACCTTGCTAACTGAACAGCTACCAATAACAGTACTGAGCAACACCTTGCTAACTGAGCAGCTACCAATAACAGTACTGAGCAACACCTTGCTAACTGAGCAGCTACCAATAACAGTACTGAGCAACACCTTGCTAACTGAACAGCTACCAATAACAGTACTGAGCAACACCTTGCTAACTGAGCAGCTACCAATAACAGTACTGAGCAACACCTTGCTAACTGAGCAGCTACCAATAACAGTACTGAGCAACACCTTGCTAACTGAGCAGCTACCAATAACAGTACTGAGCAACACCTTGCTAACTGAACAGCTACCAGTAACAGTACTGAGCAACACCTTGCTAACTGAGCAGCTACCAGTAACAGTACTGAGCAACACCTTGCTAACTGAGCAGCTACCAATAACAGTACTGAGCAACACCTCGCTAACTGAACAGCTACCAGTAACAGTACTGAGCAACACCTCGCTAACTGAACAGCTACCAGTAACAGTACTGAGCAACACCTTGCTAACTGAACAGCTACCAGTAACAGTACTGAGCAACACCTTGCTAACTGAGCAGCTACCAGTAACAGTACTGAGCAACACCTTGCTAACTGAACAGCTACCAGTAACAGTACTGAGCAACACCTTGCTAACTGAACAGCTACCAGTAACAGTACTGAGCAACACCTTGCTAACTGAACAGCTACCAGTAACAGTACTGAGCAACACCTCGCTAACTGAACAGCTACCAGTAACAGTACTGAGCAACACCTTGCTAACTGAACAGCTACCAGTAACAGTACTGAGCAACACCTCGCTAACTGAACAGCTACCAGTAACAGTACTGAGCAACACCTTGCTAACTGAACAGCTACCAGTAACAGTACTGAGCAACACCTCGCTAACTGAACAGCTACCAGTAACAGTACTGAGCAACACCTTGCTAACTGAACAGCTACCAGTAACAGTACTGAGCAACACCTTGCTAACTGAGCAGCTACCAGTAACAGTACTGAGCAACACCTCGCTAACTGAGCAGCTACCAGTAACAGTACTGAGCAACACCTCGCTAACTGAACAGCTACCAGTAACAGTACTGAGCAACACCTTGCTAACTGAACAGCTACCAGTAACAGTACTGAGCAACACCTCGCTAACTGAACAGCTACCAGTAACAGTACTGAGCAACACCTTGCTAACTGAGCAGCTACCAATAACAGTACTGAGCAACACCTTGCTAACTGAGCAGCTACCAATAACAGTACTGAGCAACACCTTGCTAACTGAGCAGCTACCAATAACAGTACTGAGCAACACCTTGCTAACTGAGCAGCTACCAATAACAGCAGATAACTGCTTGGTTCTTCTCTTAGAGTGACTGGCCATCTGGAGGCCCTTCACAACCAGCTTGTGTACATGACCTAGAATACCAAATAGTTTACACTTGTAGCCCAGCTGGAAAACATGCACAAACACACACATGCACAAACACACACACGCACAAACACACACACGCATGCAAAACCTATAGTCTATGACCCATCTGACCCTCTGCTATAGGACCCACAACTGGGTCCAGACCCATTGTTTAGTTGATAGTAGTATAGCATAGATTGTCATATTGAGAAGCTGGCTTGTGGTTGCCGGTTTGATCCCAAGGTGCAGCAGAAGAATCTGTATAGCGGGACTGAATGCACTCTCCTCTTCTCCCTCATACCCCACTGTTGAAGTGCCCTTGAGCAAGCCACTTGACCCTCGTGGAGGAGCTCAGTGGTCCAGGCTGTGGTGGCACCGGGCAGCTCCTGGGTGTGAGCGTGTAGAACTGTGTGAATGCGAAGCAGGGCTTTGCTGAAAATATTTGCTCAGCAGTTAAAAAAAACAAAACAACATCAGCCTCATAACACGTGAGATCTCATGAAGCACGTTAGAAACCATCTCATCATTATGTAATCACACAAGTCTGAACGCATAACATATAATATACCTTATATCATGAGCCGTTATACATTAATAACATATAATATACCTTATCATGAGCTGTTTTACATTAATAACATATAATATACCTTATCATGAGCTGTTATACATTAATAACATATATAATATACCTTATCATGAGGCGTTATACATTAATAACATATAATATACCTTATCATGAGCTGTTATACATTAATAACATATATAATATACCTTATCATGAGGCGTTATACATTAATAACATATATAATATACCTTATCATGAGCTGTTATACATTAATAACATATAATATACCTTATCATGAGCTGTTATACATTAATAACATATATAATGTACCTTATCATGAGGCGTTATACATTAATAACATATATAATATACCTTATCATGAGGCGTTATACATTAATAACATATATAATATACCTTATCATGAGCTGTTATACATTAATAACATATATAATATACCTTATCATGAGGTATTATACATTAATAACATATAATATACCTTATCATGAGCCGTTATACATTAATAACATATAATATACCTTATCATGAGCCGTTATACATTCATAACATATATAATATACCTTATTATGAGCCGTTATACATTAATAACATATATAATATACCTTATCATGAGGCGTTATACATTAATAACATATAATATACCTTATCATGAGCCGTTATACATTAATAACATATATAATATACCTTATCATGAGGCGTTATACCTTAATAACATATATAATATACCTTATCATGAGGCGTTATACCTTAATAACATATATAATATACCTTATCATGAGGCGGTATTATTATTATTATTATTATTATTATTATTATTATTATTATTATTATTATTATTATTATTATTATTATTATTATTATTATTATTATTAGTAGTAGTAGTAGTAGTAGTAGTAGTAGTAGTAGTAGTAGTAGTAGTAGTAGTAGTAGTAGTAGTAGTATTATTATTATTATTATTAGTAGTAGTAGTATTAGTATTATTATTATTATTGTTGTGAAGGGCCAGATTAAACCGAATATATATATTTATTATATATATATATTTAATTGTATTTGTATATTCTCTAATATTCCCTGATATCCCTTGTATATTCCTTGTACAATATGCATTGAATATCCATTCTAGCCTACTGAACATCCCATAATAGTCTCCATTCTACTATTGGTCGAGACCTTGGTGCCAGGCTGCCATACCCCCCAGACCCAGTTCAAACGTACCGCTCAACATGTACGAACAAGTCCTAGTTCCGTGTAGGAATCTGGCTACCGCACCACTAATGGGACTATTTGTTCATAGTGCGTATATATACTGCGCTACTAAAGTAGGACTTCTTTTTCAGTCCAGTTTCTTACCCTCCAATAGAGTCACAGACGTAAAGCCTCCCCGCGACGCCACGTGTGGGAGTAAGGCCAAGTTCGGCCTACCATCGGTATTGAGACATCGTGTATATTAATATTTGAATAGTCATATTTGGCACTATATCGTCGAGTTGGACGTAGTCTATTAAGCTAATAATAGTCTGTTAATATATAGTGCTTCGTACGGTGAGAATACTACCGTAGTCAGCACCCCATCGTTTCGGGCAGAAAACTGGCTGTTTATCCAGGATGATCGACCCCATGTGAGATTGCACCCGAGGAGCCCCAGAGCCGACGAGCGAGTGGACCTGTATACCGGATTATTCTACCGACGACAGCCCGCCTTCCCAGGCACGGATTATGCTTTGTATACGTTGATTATTCCATGGATAAAGACCCCCGACACTGCCGTGTGTTGGAACCCCCCCCCCTGGAGAGGACGCAAGGTGAGGAGACGCTCTGCAAGACGAGGTCGCTTCACGTCTCTCCTCCGTGGACCGGAGGACGCCGGCCCACAAAGAGTCCACCTGCTTTCATCTGTGGTCCAAGGATCGCCGGCGCATTGAACGGCACTACAGTGGGTTCACCTGGGATACCCTTGGCCGGATGAGGCAGCCGGACTCTACCCCCCCCCCCTTCCTACTCCTGTCGGCTTACAAGCGACCGGATTAACCCCCCCCCTAGTGTATCCAGTCTATAATCATTAAAGTATCATTGCTGTTATTCCTTAACTATTCCAGGTCGTATATGTACCACCTGCGCCTTCAGAGATTGGACATTCTCTATTGATATACTGACGAATACTCTTGCCATAAAAGTGCATACTAATTCCCATTCATAAATGTGATTGATTTGATTAAGTGCTTGCTCTACACACCATCGCTGTGTAGAAATAAAGACCTATTTCTAATTCGTACATTTGTGTTGGATCCGTTTCATCTACGTGACAGTGTTCATCATAATATATTTATGCCGAGTACTGGGTGGCCGAATATTAAGTACAAAGGTAGTGGTAGTAAGTATCATATCTAGTAATACAGTCAGGGAATTGTACCCCTCAGTTACAATTGGTCCTTCGAGCCGGATGGTAATCAGTGTAATATTAATATAGTGTTATTAATATTGAAATGGCCTATGATGAACACTCCACGAAACGATCCTCCTAACCAACGCCCGCAGCGCGAACGACGGCTCCCTCAGTACTTAGAGGCTTACGCTGTCAGTCAACAACCTAGTCTTCTACTAACAGTAAACGCGGTAAAACTAGAAAGTAAAAGTATGTCTAACCCCAACGCCCAGACTACCCCGACCATAGAGGCCCCTACGGGTTCTAATGTAACTGACCAAGTTCACGGTGGGGACCAGTGGGAACCAGACATGACTTCACACCCCGCCAGTACTGAAGAAGTAGTCCCCGATGAGTCCCGGGAGGAATACAACGCTACCGAGAGAGAACTCGGCACGGAAGAAGACGGGGAGAGCACCGTGGAGATAGAGCTCCAAGGCTCCGCAAGGAGTACCCCGAGGGAAGGCTCCCCTATACAACCGCCTTCTCCCAGCGAGGCAGAGAGGACCCTACAGCAGGCCTTCCTCATCAGCCTGAACGCCGCTGCTGAACGCGACCGACTGCAGATCCAGCAGCGGAGCGAAGAAGAGCATATACGTCTAGAAATAAGACGCATTCAGAGGGAAGAGAATGTGGCCCGAGACCGAGCAGACAGCCAGCGAGCAGCTGCTGGTGCTCTACGGGACGCAGAGCGCGACAGACAGCAAGCGCAACTAATAGAACAGCTGATCAGACGGACAACACCCTCTCCCTCCGCCAGAGGCTCCAGGAACTCGTCTAGACACACCTCCAGGGCGGCATCCCCTAGCCGAGTAAACAACCCTGAACTTGACCAACAGACGAGGTCTATACCCCCCACAGACCACCTCCCCCCACCGGTCCAAGCGAGACCTAGCAACCGGGAAGGAGCAGCATATCCTGTGGAGAGGCTAAACCAGAGACTACAAGCACTGGATGACCTAACTGAAGACGAAGAGGAAGAGGAGGAGAACCACGCCCGACGACAGCACAGTACTCTACCGGACCAGGAGGTCCGGTACAGCCCAGGCTATACTCCCGCGGAGCTGCGCTACAAACCCCCGACTCTATACACGGGTGAGCACGACGCACGACCCGCACCGAGGAACAGCACCTGGACAAGCGGGCCATGGTACACTGCCGGTACCAGCCCATACCAAGGAGCGGGAGGAGACTCGCCTAGGAGGCCTCTCCCCCAACGCTCGCCGATGTATCCACAGTCAGCGTCATACATTGGCACGCCTATGGTACCCGACTTCACCCAAGAGAACCGGGCCCAGTATACAGAACTCCGCATGTGTCTGGAGACCATGTTGGTGGATGTATTGGATGAACGCCACAAATACGCCATCCTACTGAAGCACTTAAAGGTACCCCGCGCACATAATATAGCGCTCGCCTACGCGACTTCCACCACCCCATACACAGCAGCGCTGGTAGCATTGGACCAGAGGTATGGGCGCATATGGGATTACGTGATCCAGGAGATCCGACACATCGACCGCTTACCCCCAGCAATAGACAATCGAGCACTGGACGACCTGTCCATCAGAGTGCAGTCCCTGGTAGGGATGTTGGGAGCGCAGAGAGAGAAGGGGAGGCATGAACTTTACGCCAACTCAAATGTGGAAAGGATCTTGGAGAAGCTGCCGCCCGCTCGACAGGAGCGTTTTAGGCGGCAGAGAGACCACCGAGACCCGAATGGCCCCGAACCGAACCTCCTCGATCTAGCAGACTTCCTGGCGAGAGAAGTCAGCAGCCTACGGCTAGATACATTCGGACGGAGCACCCCTGGCTCCAGAGAAGGAACCAGACGACTAAATGATGGAAGAAGATCGGTGACTGTGATGCACCAATCGGAGTCAGTACCGAGCCGCAGGAGCCACAGTACCCCCTCCAGAACGGAGAAGTGGAAGATAGTGTGCCCCTACTGTGAGAAAGAACACTGGCTAGCGCAATGTGACTCCTTCCCCAAGCTGAACGCGGAGGAAGCAAGTCAATGGATAAAGTCCAACAAGCGCTGTTTTCGCTGTGCGCGCTCACACATGGCAGCCGAATGCCGCTTAAAGAAAAGGTGCACCAAGTGCGATGGAGCCCATCTGGACATACTTCACGACAGTAACAGACGGCGCCCTTCACCCGCACCATCCAGCAGCAAAGCGAGCGTCATGTACATCGATCCCGCCAGCAGCAGTGGAGCCCGAGTACTCCTAAAAGTAGTGCGTGTGACACTAAGCTACCAGAATAAAGTCCTGGACACTTACGCCGTCCTCGATGACGGGTCAGAGAAGACCCTTCTGCTCGCCTCCGCTGCGGCCCAGCTAGGGCTGCGGGGAAGCGAAACCCAAATGACAATTCGGACAATAAGACGAGATTTGAAGACGATAAAGGGCGAGAATGTCTCATTCTCTATCGCAGCAAGCGGCCAGCCTGAGCGACGGTACCAGATTACAGACGCTTTCACCAGCCAAGAAATAGGACTGTCGCGGTACACATACCCCGTCGCCAAGCTGATGGAGAAATATGCACATCTGCGCAAGTTACCGATCCCGCTCATAGACAATGCTATGCCGACCCTGTTGATAGGCTCCGACCATGCAGACCTCATTGTCCCGATAGACCAGGTTCATACCGGACCCCGAGGCTGTCCTGCAGCAGTCGAGACCCGTTTGGGATGGACTCTCCAAGGCCCGCTCGCCAAATCTCTCAACCGAAGTACAGCCACTAGATGTCTCCACTCCCGAGTCACGGAGGGAGAAACCGCACTCCTGCAACACGTAGAGCGGTTATGGACCTTGGAACAAATGCCCTTTAAGAACGGAAAGAAAGACATTCGCTCTAAAGATGACATTTACGCCATTCACCTCCTCGAGACAGGGACCAAGAGAGTCCCGGTCAACGGCGTGTTGAGATACGCCACGCCACTCCTGCGGCGAGAAGGAATGCCTACTTTCCACGCCAAGACAGACGCCACAGAACGGTACCTGCTGAACACGGAGCGGCGCTTAGCCAAGAACCCCGCCCAAGAGAGTGTATACCGCGCTGAGATTGAGAAGCTCATCACAGCGGGACACGTCACAAAGATGGACATTAAAGAGGCTGACCAGACCACTGAATCGTGGTACGTGCCTCACCACAAGGTCCATCACAACGGTAAAGACCGCATAGTATTTAACTGCAGCTACCAGATCGGATCCCAAAATCTGAATAAAGAGTTACTGCCCGGTCCCACACTCGGCCCCTCCCTACTCGGCGTTCTACTCCGCTTCCGCCAGGAAAAGGTGGCCATCAGCGGGGACATTAAAGGAATGTTCCTGCAGGTGAGATTAGTAGAGGAGGACAAGCCCCTGTTACGGTTCCTATGGAGAGAGAAGCCAGGAGATGAGCACCCAGCCATCTACCAATGGGAAGTCCTCCCCTTCGGAACGACGTGCAGCCCCTGCTGTGCTACATTTGCACTACAGAAACATGTAGCAGAGGACCCAGCAGCGGACGAAGAGGTCCGACACAGCGTAAAGAACAGCTTCTACGTAGACAACTGTCTACAAAGCCTTTCAACCCAGGAAGAAGCCGAGGCTCTCCTGATTAAACTCCGCGCCTCATTGATCAAAGGCGGCTTTGATCTCAGGCAGTGGGCCAGCAGCGATCCGCAAGTACTGCGCAGCCTCTCCTCCGAGGACAAGGCAGCCAGCAGCGAGACCTGGATGGCTACAATCCCGGGAGAAGCCCAGGAGATGACCCTGGGATTGGTGTGGCGATTCAAAACAGATTCGCTTCACTACAGACACAAGCCCCTGACTACGGAGCAGGGAAGGCCGGCGGCGGCGCCGACCACCAGACGGAGTGTGTACACAACACTCGCCCGACAATATGACCCGCTAGGATGTATTCTACCGTACACCACCAGGGCAAAAATGATTGTACGAGCATTGTGGGACAAGGACCAGGGCTGGGACGATCCCATTCCCGCACACCTTGCATCCACCTGGAGAGAGTGGGAGATGGAGCTCCACTCACTCCCAGGCGTTAATATGCGCCGAAGCTACTTCCCACCCACGGTGAGGCCAGAGACATGTAAAATGGACTTACACGTCTTCAGTGACGCCTCAGAGGTCGCATACGGATCAGTAGCCTACTTGCGGGCCCAAGAAAAGGGGGGAGAGATCTACACAGCATTTGTCCTCGCCCGCTCGAGAATAGCCCCACGCAAGCAACAATCTATCCCACGCCTAGAGCTCTGCGCAGCCCTAGCCGGAGCGCACCTAGCCACGCTCATCCAACGTGAGCTCACCATACCGGTGTCTAGAACAATCCTGTGGTCAGATTCCACGACAGTACTCGCCTGGATCAAATCGGACTCATGCAAGTACAAAGTCTTCGTGGGAGTCAGAGTCACCGAGATTCAAGACTTAACCGAAGAGTTAACCGGAGAAACAGAGTGGCGCTACGTTGATACAAAACAGAACCCAGCTGACGTCATCACCCGGGGGATGCCCCTGGATGACCTCACCCGTCGCAATGTCTACAGTGACGGCCCAGCATTCCTAAAGCTCCCGGAAGGAGAGTGGCCCACGCCTATCCCGAGGGAAGCCAGTCAGGAGGAGGCTGAGAATAAGAAGCCTGTGTTCTGTGGATTGAGCACTGTTATCTACCCAGTTACCCCCAACACACTCCTGATGGGGCGGCTAGATCCTGCATTACCCCAGACAATGTACCGGCCTGAAGAAGCGAACGGCCGACGAATGTGGAGGTACAGCCAAGTATTAGCCGACAAGTTTTGGAGCAGTTTCCTACTGCACTACCTACCGTCTCTACAGACCCGCCAGAAGTGGGTAAAGGAGAGAGACAATTTGACAGAAGGAACAGTCGTCATGATTATTGATCAATCACTGCCCAGAGCTATGTGGCCGGCCGGCCGCGTAAGCAAAGTGATCACCGGTGCCGACGGCAAGGTCCGAGCAGCTGAAGTGCTCGTCCAGGGTCGCACTTACACCCGTCCCGTGGCGAGGCTCATAGAACTGCCCCGACTCCCAGACACAATCGATGATGACCATGACCCTATAACCCTATGACTTTGTGAAGTTGACTGACCCCTACAGCAAACCCTTATGTGTAAATAGACAACGCGATTAATCTGTCTCTGCTTAACTGATTAGGTCTGGGACCAATCAGGGGGTGGCTGTTGTGAAGGGCCAGATTAAACCGAATATATATATTTATTATATATATATATTTAATTGTATTTGTATATTCTCTAATATTCCCTGATATCCCTTGTATATTCCTTGTACAATATGCATTGAATATCCATTCTAGCCTACTGAACATCCCATAATAGTCTCCATTCTACTATTGGTCGAGACCTTGGTGCCAGGCTGCCATACCCCCCAGACCCAGTTCAAACGTACCGCTCAACATGTACGAACAAGTCCTAGTTCCGCGTAGGAATCTGGCTACCGCACCACTAATGGGACTATTTGTTCATAGTGCGTATATATACTGCGCTACTAAAGTAGGACTTCTTTTTCAGTCCAGTTTCTTACCCTCCAATAGAGTCACAGACGTAAAGCCTCCCCGCGACGCCACGTGTGGGAGTAAGGCCAAGTTCGGCCTACCATCGGTATTGAGACATCGTGTATATTAATATTTGAATAGTCATATTTGGCACTATATCGTCGAGTTGGACGTAGTCTATTAAGCTAATAATAGTCTGTTAATATATAGTGCTTCGTACGGTGAGAATACTACCGTAGTCAGCACCCCATCGTTTCGGGCAGAAAACTGGCTGTTTATCCAGGATGATCGACCCCATGTGAGATTGCACCCGAGGAGCCCCAGAGCCGACGAGCGAGTGGACCTGTATACCGGATTATTCTACCGACGACAGCCCGCCTTCCCAGGCACGGATTATGCTTTGTATACGTTGATTATTCCATGGATAAAGACCCCCGACACTGCCGTGTGTTGGAACCCCCCCCCCTGGAGAGGACGCAAGGTGAGGAGACGCTCTGCAAGACGAGGTCGCTTCACGTCTCTCCTCCGTGGACCGGAGGACGCCGGCCCACAAAGAGTCCACCTGCTTTCATCTGTGGTCCAAGGATCGCCGGCGCATTGAACGGCACTACAGTGGGTTCACCTGGGATACCCTTGGCCGGATGAGGCAGCCGGACTCTATCCCCCCCCCCTTCCTACTCCTGTCGGCTTACAAGCGACCGGATTAACCCCCCCCCTAGTGTATCCAGTCTAGAATCATTAAAGTATCATTGCTGTTATTCCTTAACTATTCCAGGTCGTATATGTACCACCTGCGCCTTCAGAGATTGGACATTCTCTATTGATATACCGACGAATACTCTTGCCATAAAAGTGCATACTAATTCCCATTCATAAATGTGATTGATTTGATTAAGTGCTTGCTCTACACACCATCGCTGTGTAGAAATAAAGACCTATTTCTAATTCGTACATTTGTGTTGGATCCGTTTCATCTACGTGACAGTGTTCATCATAATATATTTATGCCGAGTACTGGGTGGCCGAATATTAAGTACAAAGGTAGTGGTAGTAAGTATCATATCTAGTAATACAGTCAGGGAATTGTACCCCTCAGTTACAATTATTATTAGTAGTAGTAGTAGTAGTAGTAGTAGTAGTAGTAGTAGTAGTAGTAGTAGTAGTAGTAGTAGTAGTAGTAGTAGTAGTAGTAGTAGTAGTAGTATTAGTATTATTATTAGTAGTAGTATTAGTATTATTATTAGTAGTAGTAGTAGTAGTATTATTGTAACTGAGGGGTACAATTCCCTGACTGTATTGAATAAGTATGGTATCATTAAACCACTACTGAGTTATGTACATTACTACTGGCCATACAGTACACATGTATATGAGATGAACACCCACACAATAACACGGCTTAACAAGAAAGTACTGTTTATAATAATATTTATTAGAAGAGCACCAAGATTATCTTACATTTATTAAGATTGAGAGTTGCGCTTGTAAGGCGAAGAATGTGCATGAATAGGTCAAGAGCGTAAGTCCATGAGCATATTACGAAGGGGATAATTAATACCACCTGTAGCATAAGAATTATATATGGTACACTAGTAGGTCAGCTGGAGATACTAAGGGGGGTCCCTCCGGTTGTAAGCCAGCAGGGGAGAGGATTTGTCGGTAGCAAAAGTCTGGATCAACGAGGAATAAGGAGACTCCAGGTACAGGAGACAGTGCAATAATCCCTTGATCCGTAGACAAAGCAACAGCTATTCTCCGGTGTGCAGTGCCGCATGGAGGAAAGCTAGCCAGCCTCAGAGTCCTAGAGGCGAGCTCGACGGTGCTCCTCACAGGGTAAATCCCACACGGTAGTGGGTGTAGACGATTCTCTGCTCCAACAGCCACAGGACCAAAGCATTATAATCCAGCCGAAAAGGGCTCTGTAGTCGTCGGTGTAGGTTATCCAGTGTACATATCCACACGGTTCTCGTCTAGGGCTCCTCGGATGACGGCACAAGGTTAGGCCGCCCAGCCTGGATAAGCACACTAGCTCGGTACGATGAAACGTTGGTAATGCTGGTCACTGTAGAACGGTAGCCGCACGATACACTATACATAATAGACTATTACTTAATAATAGAATAGGTCGAACTCGACGATACAGCGTTAAACTCTGACACTTCAGCTATCAATTCGCACGCGGTCTCAAGGCTCTATTTCGGGGCTAAACGGGCCCACTTCACAGCACGTTGTATCGTGGTGTGAGGCTTCAACTTACTGGTTAACACTACTGCTGTATCCACCTGCAACGTATTTATACGTAAGGTGAATAATCTAGTACCAGCCTTATTTCTGTCTCATATTACTGCGGAAAACCGGGCATGTACAGACATGTCTTAGCGGTGACTTTGAACTAGACATTGGGGGTATGGCCGTGGCGCCTAGGGGATCGCTGTCCAATAGGAGAACGAATATTATGGTCTGGCCTGTACTAGGTAAAGGGATATTCCGTGTATATGTACAAAGAATATACAAGGGATATCAGACGATATACAAATACTATACAATATATCTCAAGTAATAAATATATATATTCGGTTTAATCTGACCCTTTGTAACAGCCGCCTCCTAATTAGTCCGCACCTAATTAGATAAGCAGAGACAGATTAACCGCACTGTCCACTACTCAATGTCCGTTGTGAGGAGTAGGGCAATTCACAAAGTCAGGGGGTCATGGTCGTCATCAAGAGAGTCGGGGAGCCTTGGCAACTCTATCAGCCTCGCCACGGGTCGGGTGTATGTCCGCCCTTGGACGAGCACTTCTGCCGCTCTGACCTTTCCGTCGGCACCAGTGATCACTTTGCTTACGCGGCCGGCCGGCCACATAGCTCGGGGTAGTGACTGGTCGATAATCATGACGACTGTGCCTTCCGTCAAATTGTCTCTTTCTTTTACCCATTTCTGGCGGGTCTGTAGAGACGGTAGATAGTGGAGGAGGAAACTGTTCCAAAACTTGTCAGCCAATACTTGACTGTACCTCCACATTCTTCGGCCGTTCGCTTCTTCAGGTCTGTACACTGTCTGTGGGAGCGCAGGGTCCAGCCGCCCCATCAAGAGAGTGTTGGGGGTGACTGGGTCGACATCTGCTACATCACTTGAGACGTAACCGAGGGGCTTTGAGTTCAATACTCCCTCGATCTCCGTGAGGACTGTCGTGAGGACTTCTTCCGCCACGGTCTGGGCCCCAAGCACGGCATACAGGGCTGTCTTTATTGAACGTACTTCTCGTTCCCAAGTTCCACCGAAGTGAGGTGCATTCGGGGGGTTAAACTGGAAATCAATCTGAGAGGGAGCGAGGTGGTTCTTAAGTTCTGGGCCCATAGCTTGGAAGCTCTCTCTCAGCTCTCTTTCTCCGCCTTTGAAGTTTGTCCCGTGATCAGACAATAATATAGACGGTTTTCCTTTCCGCGATGTGAATCTCCGGAAGGCCATAAGGAATGAGTCCGTACTCATGGTTGGAAGGAGTTCTATGTGTATCGCTCGGGTGGTCATGCATTTGAATACAATACCCCACCGCTTCTCCGTCCCTCTTCCTTTCTTCACGTACAGCGGGCCGAAACAGTCCATACCGGTGGAGTGAAAGGGCTTGTCGCCGAGTCGGAGGCGACAGGGGGGTAGGTCAGCCATCCGGGGTATACTGGGCTGTGCTCGCCACTTGCGACAGTCTAGACAGGTCCGCTGGAAGCGTCGTACTGCTTCTCTTCCTTGCAGTATCCAATAGCGACGTCTGATCTCCGCGAAGACTCTCTCTGCCCCGGCGTGGTGCACGTCCTCGTCGTATTTCTTTATGATGAGCTCTGTGACCTTGTGTCGGCTGTTTAAGACTATCGGGAACTTGACGTCATCCGTTAAGTCTGGGGCTCTCCTCAGACGACCACCCACTCTGATGAGATTATGGGCATCGCTCTCAGGGGCCAAGTGGAGCAGTCTGCTGTCTGACGGGACTGGCTTTGATCCCTGCAGACAGTCTAGCTCGTCGGGGAACGAGTCTCTTTGGGCTCGCTGTAGCAGAAGGAGTTCTGCTTCTTCGTAGTTAGCTGCATTAATGTCAGTAGTGGACGGAACCTCAGGGTGGTGCCACAGGAATGTCTTTAACTGCGCACTCTCAAGGGTGGGGCAGTCGTCTATGTTGGGATCTGTGGGGACTAGTGTGTGTGTCAATAATGGAGCGAGTCTGTTTTGAAGCGCCAGACTAGTCCTAATGTCATTTCTTGGGCTTCTCCTGGGATGGTCGCCATCCAGGTCTCGCTGCTTGTTGCCTTGTCCTCTGGGGAGAGGCTGCGCAATACTTGAGGGTCGCTGCTGGCCCACTGCCGGAGATCAAAGCCGCCTTTGATCAGGGAGGCGCGGAGCTTGAGTAGGAGGGCCTCGGCTTCTTCTGGCGTCGAGACGCTTTGCAGACAGTTGTCCACGTAGAAACTATTTCCTACACTTTGTCGGACCTCTTCATCAGCTGCTGGGTCCTCTGCGACGTGTTTTTGCAGTGCGAACGTAGCACAGCATGGGCTGCATGTGGTTCCGAAAGGGAGGACTTCCCATTGATAGATGGATGGTTGCTCATCCCCGATCCTCTCTCTCCATAAGAACCGCAGCAGGGGCTTGTCCTCTTCCACTAGTCGCACCTGCAGGAACATCCCTTTGATGTCGCCGCTGATGGCCACCTTGTTCTGGCGGAAACGTAGCAACACGCCTAGTAGAGAGGGGCCGAGTGTTGGGCCGGGCAAGAGCTCTTTATTCAGATTTTGTGATCCGATCTGGTAGCTGCAGTTAAACACAATACGATCCTTGCCGTTGTGGTGGACTTTGTGGTGCGGCACGTACCATGATTCGGTCGTCTGATCGGCCTCTTTAATGTCAATTCTCTTTATGTGTCCCGCTGTGATTAGCTTGTCAATCTCAGCGCGGTACACAGTAGCTTGAGCGGGGTCTCTGGCTAGGCGCCGCTCTGTGTTCGATAGATACCGCTCCGTCGCTTCTTTTGGGGCGTGGAAGGTAGGCATACCCTCTCGCCTCAGGAGTGGAGTTGCGTATCTCATCACTCCGTTGACTTTGACTCTCTTTGTCCCCTGCTCAAGGAGGGCTATGGCATAAATGTCTTCCTTGGAACGAATGTGTTTCTTTTCGTTCTTAAAGGGCATTGTCTCTAGTGTCCATAGCCTCTCGACGTGCTGTAAGAGGGCGGTGTCTTCTTCTGTCACTCTGGAGTGGAGGCAGCGGGTGGCTGCTGTTCGGTTGGGAGACCTGGAGAGGAGGCCTTGTAGTGTCCATCCTAGGCGGGTCTCGACTGCTGCTGGACAGCCTCTGGGCCCAGTGTGGACCCGGTCCATCGGGACGATGAGGTGTGCGTGGTCGGATCCTATCAGCAGGGTCGGGGTGGCGCCGTCTATGAGCGGTATAGGTAGTTGACGCAGGTGCACGTATTTGTCCATCAGCTTGGCGATGGGGTAGGTGTACTGCGACAGGCCTATGTCTTGGCTGGTGAAAGCGTTAGTGATCCTATACCGTCTCTCTGGCTGCCCGCTTGCTGCGATAGTGAAGGAGACGTTCTCACCCTTGATCGTCTTCAGGTCTCTTCTTATAGTCCGAATCGTCATCGTTTCTTCGCTCCCCCGCAGCCCCAGCTGGGCCGCAGCGGACGCGAGGAGAAGGGTCTTTTCTGACCCGTCGTCAAGGACGGCGTAGGTGTCCATGACCTTGTCCTCGTAGCTCAATGTTACGCGGACCACCTTCAAGAGCACCCGGGCGCCCCCGCTGCTGGCGGGGTCAATGTACATAACACTTGCCTTTGTGCTGCTTGAGGGTGCAGGCTTTCTTCTGTTACTGTCATGTAAAACGTCCAAGTGGGCTCCGTCACACCGACTACACCTCTTCTTTAAGCGGCACTCGGCTGCCATGTGACTGCGCGCACAGCGGTAACAGCGGCGGTTGGACTTTATCCATTGACTCACCTCGTCGGCGGTCATCTTCTTGAACGTGTCACAGTGTGACAGCCAGTGTTCCTTTTCGCAGTACTGGCATACAATCTTCCACTTCTCTTTCGTCGAGGGGGTGCTGTGGTTCTTGTTACGCGGTACTGATTCGGCTTGGTGCATGACGGTCACCAGCCTGCGGTTATCGTTTGATCTCCTAGGTCCCTCTCTGGAGCTTGGTACGCTCCGCACGAACGTATCCAGTCGTAGGCTGCTGACTTCTCTCGCCAGGAAGTCGGCCAGGTCTAGGAGGGATGGCTCGGGACCGTTGGGATCACGGTGGTCCTTTTGCCGCCTGAAGCGCTCTTGTCGGGCGGGCGGAAGCTTCTCTAATATTCTTTCAACATTAGAGTTCGCGTACAGTTCGTGCCTACCCTTTTCATTTTGTGCCCCCAGCATCCCTACCAGGGATTGTACCTTGATAGAGAGGTCATCTAATGAGCGATTGTCTGTGGCTGGGGGTAGACGGTCAATATTCCTTATCTCTTGTATTACGTAGTCCCATATGCGTCCATAACGTTGGTCGAGGGCTACTAGAGCCGCGGTGTATGGGGTACTTGAGTTGGAATATGCCAGCGCTATATTATGCGCTCTGGGCACCTTCAGGTGCTTGAGTAGGATAGCATACTTGTACGTCTCATCGGGGACATCGGACATCATTGTCTCTAAGCACATTCGTAGCTCTGTGTACTGTGCTCTGTTCTCGTGTGTGAAGTCCGGGAACGTCGGTGTGCCAAGGTACGATGCCATGGATGGCTGGCACCTCGGTGAGCGTTGGGGGAGAGGCCTCCTAGGCGAGTCTCCTCTTACGTGTCGTGGTGGGCTGGTACCTGGTGGGTACCAAGGCCCGGGTACCCAGGTGCTGTTCCTCGGGGCTGGTCGTGCGTCAAGCTCACCCGTGAGTTGAGTCGGGGGTCTGTAACGCAGGGCCTCGGGGGTAAAGTCTGGGCTGTACTGGACCTCCTGGTCCTGTGGAGTACGATGCTGCTGTTGGGCTTGACTTTCCTCCTCTTCCTCTTCTTCTTCCTCTGCCAGGTCTTCTAGATCCTGTAATCGTCTATTTAGTCTCTCAGCGGCGTAGGCCGGTTCTTCCCTGTTGCTGGGTCTCGCATGGACCGGTCGGGGAAGGGGTTCGGAGACGTGTATAGGCTCTTTCTGTTGGCCGGGCTCCGGGTCGCTTGATCGGGTAGGGGAGGGTGCCCTAGACCCTTGTCTTGACGAGGCCCTGGAGCTCCGTGCGGAGGGAGGGGGGGTTGCCCTGGCTATCAGTTGCTCCATTATCTGCGCTTGTAATCGGTCGCGCTCGGCTTCGCGCTTGATGTGAGCGAGGTCGCGCTCTGCTTCGCGCTGGGCTTGGGCTGCGTCGCGCTGTGCATTGGCGGCTTCGCGCTGTGCATCGGCGGTGACGCGCTGGGCTTCGGCGCGGTCTCTTTCCATATTCTCTTCCGTCTGGAGGCGTCTGGTCTCCAGGCGTATGCGGTCGTCTTCACTCCTTTGCTGCGCCTGGAAGCGCTCTCGCTGGGTCGCAGAGTGTTCGCGTTCACTAAGGGCTTGTGCTTGGAGTTGCGCGTGGAAGCGTTCTCTTTGGTCTGCAGATTGTTCGCGCTCACTTAGTTGTTGAGCCTGCAGGCGGTCTCTTTCCATGGTAGAGTGTTCGCGCTCACTTTGGTGTTGCGCGCGGAGGCGCTCTTGTTCCATGGAAGAATGTTCGCGCTCGCTAAGCGTCTGTGCTTGGAGTCGATCGCGTTCAGTGGAGGCTGCCAGGGTGGCGATAAATGCCTGCGCCAGCATCTTGTCCGCCTCGCTGGGGGAAGACACTGATGGAGGTGATCGGCTTCTGGCAGTGCTCGTTGGAGATCCGTTCTCCTGTCGCGCTCCGAGGAGGTCCATCTCCTGGGTGCGCGTCTCTTCTGGTGGTGGGTCGGGTTCCGTCCCTGGAGGGCTTTCTTTATCCTGGAGCTCTCCGGGGACTATCCCGTTGACGTTGGCGGGGGGTAAGGTCATGTCATGTCCCTCCTGGTCCCCCCCGTGAGCTTGGTCAGTTACGTTAGAACCCACTAGGGTTTCTACTGGCAGGGTCGCCTGGTCGGTAGGGTTTGACATACTTTTACTATCCGCTTTTTCCGCGTTTAACGTCTGTATAAAGCTAGGTAGTAGACTGGCAGCGTAGTCCTCTAGGTAAAGAGGTGGCTGCCGTCTGCGCTGCGGGCGATCTAGCTTAGGAGAACCGTTTGTGGAGTGTTCATCGCTGGCCATGTCAATATTAATATTATATTAATATTACGCTAATTACCCTCCGGCTCGAAGGACCAATTGTAACTGAGGGGTACAATTCCCTGACTGTATTGAATAAGTATGGTATCATTAAACCACTACTGAGTTATGTACATTACTACTGGCCATACAGTACACATGTATATGAGATGAACACCCACACAATAACACGGCTTAACAAGAAAGTACTGTTTATAATAATATTTATTAGAAGAGCACCAAGATTATCTTACATTTATTAAGATTGAGAGTTGCGCTTGTAAGGCGAAGAATGTGCATGAATAGGTCAAGAGCGTAAGTCCATGAGCATATTACGAAGGGGATAATTAATACCACCTGTAGCATAAGAATTATATATGGTACACTAGTAGGTCAGCTGGAGATACTAAGGGGGTTCCCTCCGGTTGTAAGCCAGCAGGGGAGAGGATTTGTCGGTAGCAAAAGTCTGGATCAACGAGGAATAAGGAGACTCCAGGTACAGGAGACAGTGCAATAATCCCTTGATCCGTAGACAAAGCAACAGCTATTCTCCGGTGTGCAGTGCCGCATGGAGGAAAGCTAGCCAGCCTCAGAGTCCTAGAGGCGGGCTCGACGGTGCTCCTCACAGGGTAAATCCCACACGGTAGTGGGTGTAGACGATTCTCTGCTCCAACAGCCACAGGACCAAAGCATTATAATCCAGCCGAAAAGGGCTCTGTAGTCGTCGGTGTAGGTTATCCAGTGTACATATCCACACGGTTCTCGTCTAGGGCTCCTCGGATGACGGCACAAGGTTAGGCCGCCCAGCCTGGATAAGCACACTAGCTCGGTACGATGAAACGTTGGTAATGCTGGTCACTGTAGAACGGTAGCCGCACGATACACTATACATAATAGACTATTACTCAATAATAGAATAGGTCGAACTCGACGATACAGCGTTAAACTCTGACACTTCAGCTATCAATTCGCACGCGGTCTCAAGGCTCTATTTCGGGGCAAAACGGGCCCACTTCACAGCACGTTGTATCGTATTTATACGTAAGGTGAATAATCTAGTACCAGCCTTATTTCTGTCTCATATTACTGCGCAAAACCGGGCATGTACAGACATGTCTTAGCGGTGACTTTGAACTAGACATTGGGGGTATGGCCGTGGCGCCTAGGGGATCGCTGTCCAATAGGAGAACGAATATTATGGTCTGGCCTGTACTAGGTAAAGGGATATTCCGTGTATATGTACAAAGAATATACAAGGGATATCAGACGATATACAAATACTATACAATATATCTCAAGTAATAAATATATATATTCGGTTTAATCTGACCCTTTGTAACAATTATTATTATTATTATTATTATTATTATTATTATTATTATTATTATTATTATTATTATTATTATTATTATTATTATTATTATTATTATTATTAGTAGTAGTAGTAGTAGTAGTAGTAGTAGTAGTATTAGTATTATTATTATTAGTAGTAGTAGTAGTAGTAGTAGTAGTAGTAGTATTATTATTAGTAGTAGTAGTAGTATTATTATTATTATTATTATTATTATTATTATTATTATTATTATTATTATTATTATTATTATTATTATTATTATTATTATTATTATTATTATTATTATTATTATTATTATTAGTAGTAGTAGTAGTAGTAGTAGTATTATTATTATTATTATTATTATTATTAGTAGTAGTAGTAGTAGTAGTAGTAGTAGTAGTAGTATTAGTATTATTATTATTAGTAGTAGTAGTAGTAATAGTATTATTATTAGTAGTATTAGTATTATTAGTATTATTATTATTATTAGTAGTAGTAGTAGTAGTAGTAGTAGTAGTATTATTATTATTATTAGTAGTAGTAGTAGTAGTAGTAGTAGTAGTAATAGTATTATTATTATTATTATTATTAGTAGTAGTAGTAGTAGTAGTAGTAGTAGTAGTAGTAGTAGTAGTAGTAGTAGTAGTAGTAGTAGTAGTAGTAGTAGTAGTGTAGCTAAGGGGCTACACAACCCTGCCTGTATTTAGATATGTTAGATTAAACCACTGCTAAAGAATATGTTAATGGCCAGACAGTATAAGTACACAAAATGGCGGACACTCTATTAATGGCGCGGGGACAGTGATACAAGTTAAACAAGCATTTTAATAGTCATAGCAACATACATATTATATATCACAGCTCTCTTTTAATAATAGAATGTCAGTGCAACAAAGTCAGAGGTAACGATAGTTCCTATACTACGGATACCCGACCGGTGGAGCTCTGAAGGGAGTGAGACGGAGCAAAGCGGCACAGGGAAAAGCAAGATGGTGGCTGGAGACGGTGGTTCTCTCTAGAGCTCCGGCTCCAGAGAAACTGCAGACTGGTGGGATAATCCTGTCGTCGCTGGGAAAGAGGGTCTCGTACGGACCGGTCCTTGTATTCCTAGCGCCCGATGGCAGGATTAATAGCTATTAGTCCAAAAGCCTGTTGGCATAGATGATAGCTAGTTAGCTCCGTTTGTACTTAAAGCTAACCCGCAGGAGGTCGTCAATGAGTAGTTATGTCCAGAACGTCGCTGGGTTCAACTATAAGTCTCTCCACGTTACTTCGCTTACACAAGTCACTATACTGTGCCAATAATGGCTCGACAATATTATAGTTGTATCTAATTAGCCGTATGGCTCTCTATAACGATACGTTGCCTGGCCGTGCTGTTTACAACTGCTCCAAACGTTACTTCTCTCTCACTCTGTTAGTTTTCCTGTGGACTGGGCCTGTTCACCCACACAGATCAATGCGCTCTCTCACTTGTCCGGGCATGTCTGAACATGTTCTGAAACGTGTCTAGAGGGGCGCGCGCACTGGCGCCTACGGCGTTAAGAATGGGACATACAAATAAGCGAATGATGAATCCTGTTAGGCAAACAGATGACGTGAAAAATATATATACAATATACAAAATAATAAACGCAGACTTTCAGTTTTAATCTGGACCTTCAGAACAAGTATTAATTATTATTATTATATTATTATTATTATTATTATTATTATTATTATTATTATTATTATTATTATTATTATTATTATTATTATTATTATATTATTATTATTATTATTATTATTATTATTATTATTATTATTATTATATTATTATTATTATTATTATTATTATTATTATTATTATTATTATTATTATTATTATTATTATTATTATTATTATTATTATTATTATTATTTATTATTATTATTATTATTATTATTATTATTATTATTATTATTATTTATTATTATTATTTTATTATTATTATTATTATTATTATTATTATTATTATTATTATTATTATTATTATTATTATTATTATTATATTATTATTATTATTATTAATCCTATC
>NW_028169429.1:25000-35657 GCF_963971535.1 Notolepis coatsorum | reverse complement strand
GAGAGGGGAAGAGAGAGAGGGGAAGAGAGAGAGGGGGGAGAGGGAGAGAAGCAGAGAAGAGCTAGAGGCAGAATGATTATTTGCTGAGCTGCACAAAATGGGGAGAAAAGACTGCAGACCATTAGTGCACCCCATCCTCTCTCTCTCTCTCTCTCCCTCTCTCTCTGTCTCTCTCTCTCTCTACTTCTTGCTATATCTCACGCACACATCTTCTCCCCCTCATCGTTCTCTTCGTTCCTCCTTCACTCTCTCTCATTCTCTCTCTCTCCCCCTCTCTCTCTCTCTCTCTCTCTCTCTCCGGATCTCCTCTTCCTTCTCCTCACCCTGTGCTCCATCTATTCTCCTCTCCTCTCTCCTCCTTCATGCTCCATCTCTTCCCCTTCTCCTTATCTGCCCCCCCTTCTCTGTCCCTCCCCCTCTGTTATCTCTCTCTCTCCCTCTCTCTCTCTCTCTCTCTCTCTCTCTCTCTCTCTCTCTCTCTCTCTCTCTCTCTCTCTCTCTCTCTCTCTCTCTCTAATCTGCCGTGTTAGTCTATTGAGAACTGAACAGTCTGCAGCATTGAGCTCCATGCTATGAAGCCCCTCCCACACACACACACACACACACACACACACACACACACACACACACACACACACACACACACACACACACACACACACACACACACACACACACACACACACACACACACACACACACACACACACACACACACATGCAGGCATGCGCACACACACACACACACACACACACACATAGAGATAGAGAGACAGAGAGAGAGAGAGAGAGAGAGAGAGAGAGGGAGAGAGAGAGGGAGAGAGAGCCAGTACAGTACAGTCAAATAAATCAGCAGAATACCAGAATACCTACACAAGCATCCCTAACCCTAATCCTACCACAACGCCTTTACCTCACCATAACCATAACCATAACCATAACCCCTAACCATAACCATAACCATAATCATAAACATAACCATACTCACTAACCATAACCATAACCATAACCCCTAACCATAACCATAACCATAACTACTAACTATAACCATAACCACAACCCCTAACCATAACCATAATCATAACAATAACCATAGCCCCTAACCATAACCATAATCCCTAACCATAACCATAACCATAATCATAAACATAACCATACTCACTAACCATAACCATAACCATAACCCCTAACCATAACCATAACCATAATCATAAACATAACCATACTCACTAACCATAACCATAACCATAACCCCTAACCATAACCATAACCATAACTACTAACTATAACCATAACCACAACCCCTAACCATAACCATAATCATAACAATAACCATAACCCCTAACCATAACCATAATCCCTAACCATAACCATAACCCCTAACCATAACCATAATCATAACCACTAACCATAACCATAACCCCTAACCATAACCATAACCATAACTACTAACCATAACCATAACCATAACTACTAACTATAACCATAACCCCTAACCATAACCATAACCCCAACCCCTAACCATAACCATAACCATAATCATAACAATAACCATAACCCCTAACCATAACCATAATCCCGAACTATAACCATAACCCCAACCCCTAACCATAACCATAACCACTAACCACTAACCATAACCATAACCATAACCATAACCACAACCACAACCATAACCCCTCCATGACGAGCTGACCGCAATGTGGTCCACGTTTAGCCACAGACTTATCCCCCCCGACATACCACAAAGCGCTTTGGGCCGGTCCTTTGTGCCGGTGGCAATCAGGCTCCACAACCAGGCAGGGCCAGGACGGGCTAACTGCCGTGGCCTGGAGGAGCTGGGTTGTGGACTGTAACCGATTAATTTAATTATTTAACATCACGATTGGACTTGTTTCTTTTTCTTTTCACCACTTTTAGCTCTATTTTAGCCCTATTTTCTTTTATCAATTTTTTATTTCTATGTATTTGTCCATCTTGTTTTTAACAAATACTAATAAGTGTATTGTCATAATCAAGGCCCGGGCCTTCCTCTGCCCCCATCCTGCCGCGCCCATATATGGGCAGCTTCCTGCTGCAGCATTCCCACGCTGCCAGACGGGCATCAATCAGCGTGGCTGTGAGGGATTCCCTCATCAGCAGCCCCTACAGTATATCACCCCACGGATCCTGTCGTCCTTCGTCGGAGTGTTATCTAGTCATCCTAGGTACGAGGACGTATCCTGCCTTGCTGCTCTTCTAAATACTGCCGACCCTTCTCTAACCTTTGTTCTCCCTGTGCCCAGGATACCCGCTGCCTGCCTACGCTGTCTATCGAGATGCCGCCCGCCCGGACATTCCCGAGGAGAACGACGAGCACTCCAATACCACACTCTGCACATTCTCTGTTGTACTATTGGCGCCTGGTACCATTGGAATAAATATCCTAAACCGCTCCATTCTCTCTCTCCCTGTGTGTTCTGCTATTGGGCTCAGCCACCGCTGCCGTAACAGAACACTCCGACCATATGACGAACCCAGCGGCACCACAGGATGCTGGCGAATGGAGAGAGGTCCGGACCATCATCATCAACGGACACGCCGGGTTGGTAAACCAACACTCCCGCTCACTTGAGGAGACCACTGCCCAACCCAGCGCTCGGACAATGTAGCCGTTTTGATGCATACATCGCAGCCCAGCCAACCCCACCAGTCGCGCCCCTGTACAGAGAGCCCCATGTCCCCGCACCAGAGCGCTACGACGGGGACGTCTCTAAATGTCGTGCCTTTATTTTTCAATGTTCACTGGTATTCGGACAACAGCTACACACCTTCCAAAGCGATAAATCTAAAATCGCTTACCTGTCGGGTCTGCTCAAGGGTCCTGCGTTAGAATGGGCAACAGCTCTCCACTTCAGTCAGTCCTCCCTCTGCAATTCATTCCCCGCATACATCGCCGACATGCAAAAGGTCTTCGACCACCCTTCCGGGGGCTCGGATAGCTCTGCTGGCTTGTTCGCCATCTGCCAGGGCCACCACAGCGTGAGCGAATATTCCATTGAATTCCGTATCCTAGCAGCGGGCTCCGGGTGGAATGACATTCCGTTAAGAGGGGCATTCCGTCAAGGCCTCAGCGACGTTCTTAAAGATGAGTTGGCGTCCAAAGAAAAACCGAACTCTCTTGACGGGCTAATTGATTTAGCCAGAGAACAGGACATGCGTCTTTGCAAGCACCGCCGTGAAAAGACTAGCTGCACCCGCCCTCCGTTATCCAATTCATCTCGCTCTTCTCCCCCCAGGCACGCTGCTCGCGCCGAGCACAACTCCTCTGAGCCAATGGAACTTGACCGGTCTCACCTTCATCCCAACGAACGCCTCCACAGGCTCAGGACTGTGTATTTACTGCGGGCAGCTCGGTCACTTCCTCGATTCGTGTCCGCTTCGCCCCCAAATGGCGGGGCTTGACAGTAATGCTGGGCGCATGTTCGAGCCTTAATTATGTTCCCAGCTCCGGTCCCAATATGCAATTCAGTGCCACGCTGTGTTGCAATGGCCAGTCACTTCCCCTGTCCGCGCTGGTTGATTCGGGCGCTGACGAAAACTTCATTGACGCTAGCGTCGTGTCCTGCTTTCGCATTGCTACCGACACGCTGCCTATTCCCCGCGATGCCCACAGTCTAAATGGGAGGCTGCTCTCACGGATAACTCACCACACCAAGCCACTGCTGCTCCTTCGGGAAATCACAACGAGGTTATTCGGTTTCACGTCACTAGTTCCCCCCATAATCCTATTGTACTCGGCATGCCCTGGTTGAAGTTACACAACCCAGTGATAAACTGGCCAACTGGCTCGGTCGTGAGCTGGAGCGCTCACTGTCACGCTACCTGCCTGCGGTCTGCTCGGCCACCACTGGAGGTTGCTGATTCTCACGTTCCCAACAAACCCATTGACCTTTCCACTATCCCTCCAATTTATCATGATCTAGAGGCTGTTTTTAGTAAACAGCATGCTCTCTCCTTGCCACCCCATCGCCTGTACGCATTGACCTGCTCCCGGGAGCCCCGCTCCCCGCTAGTCGCCTGTTCACTCTCTCGCACCCGGAGAGGGAGTCCATGGAGAAATACGTCCACGAGTCCCTGGCCTCTGGCATTATCACCCCCTCCTCCTCTCCTGTCGGCGCTGGTTTTTTTTCGTTTCCAAGAAGGATGGTTCCCTTCGCCCCTGTATTGACTACCGTGGCCTCAACAACATCACGATCAAGAACAAGTACCCCCTGCCGTTAATTAACTCTGCTTTTGAACCTCTGCAAGGTGCCACCATTTTTACGAAGCTGGACCTCAGGAATGCCTATCACCTCGTCTGTGTCCGGGAGGGGGACGAATGGAAGACAGCCTTTAAGACCCCGCTCGGTCACTTCGAGTACAAGGTAATGCCCTTTGGGTTGACCAACGCCCCTGCTGTCTTCCAGGCCCTTGTTAATGACGTTCTCCGTGATGTCCTTAACCGCTCTGTTTTTGTTTATTTGGATGACATTCAGATTTTTCCCCGCTCCAGCATGTCCGCCGGGTCCTCCAACGCCTGCTGGAGAACAAGTTGTTCGTCAAGGCGAAGAAGTGTGAGTTCCACGTCTCCTCCATCGGGTTCCTCGGCTACATAATAGAGGGCGGCCAGATCCGGGCAGACCCCGAGAAGATCAAGGCAGTGTCGGACTGGCCCAGACCCACCAACGTCAAGCAGCTCCAACGCTTCCTGGGGTTTGCGAACTTCTATCGGCGTTTCATCAGGGACTACAGCCGGGTCGCTGCACCCCTCACCCAACTCACTTCGCCCTCCGTGCCCTTCGTCTGGTCCGATAAGGTGGACTTCGCCTTCTCCGAGCTGCGTAGGCGATTCACCTCCGCGCCCATCCTCGTCCAGCCGGACACGTCCCGCCAGTTTGTGGTGGAGGTGGACGCCTCGAGTACCGGGGTGGGGGCGGTCCTCTCCCAGCGCTCCGCTCTTGACCAGAGACTACACCCCTGCGCCATCTTCTCTTGCCGCCTGACCCCGGCGGAGGTCAACTATGATATTGGGAACCAGGAGCTCCTGGCGGTCAAGCTGGCCTTGGAGGAATGGAGGCACTGGCTGGAGGGTTCCGAGATCCCCTTCCTGGTCTGGACGGACCATAAGAACCTCGCCTACATCCAGACGGCCAAGCGCCTTAACTCCCGCCAGGCCCGCTGGGCGCTGTTCTTCGGCCGGTTCAATTTCACCTTGACCTACAGGCCAGGTTCCAAGAACGTTAAGCCAGACGCCCTCTCCCGGCAGTTTGTCCCAGAAGGGGGTCCCTCTCACCCTGACACCATCCTCCCCTCCTCCTGCTTGGTGGCTTCCGCCACCTGGGAGATCCAGTCCGTCGTCTGGGAGGCCCAGCGCGCCCAGCCTAATCCAGGTAACGGCCCACCTAACCGGCTTTTTGTCCCGGACCTTGTCCGCTCCCAGGTGCTCCAGTGGATCCATGCCTCCCGGTTCGCCTGTCATCCTGGGGTCAACCGTACCCTGTCCCTGCTGAAGCGGCACTTCTGGTGGGTCTCCATGAGGGAAGACACCCGCGCCTTTGTCCTTGCCTGCCCCGTCTGTGCTCGTGGGAAGGCCTCCCACCGACCGCCTGCCGGGCTCCTCCGTCCTCTGCCTGTTCCTGGCCGGCCCTGGTCACACGTCGCCCTGGACTTCATCACCGGTCTGCCTCCCTCACACGGTAACACAGTCATTCTCACCATTGTCGATCGGTTCTCAAAGGCCGTTCACTTTGTCGCTCTCCCCAAACTTCCCTCTGCTTCAGAGACTGCGGATCTGATGGTGCTTCACGTCTTCCGCCTCCACGGGATCCCGGTGGACATCGTCTCCGACAGAGGGCCTCAGTTAATCTCCCAGGTCTGGAAGGCCTTCTGCCGGGCCTCGGTCAGCCTCTCCTCCGGATACCACCCGCAGACCAATGGCCAGTCGGAGCGGGCCCACCGGGACCTGGGGTCCGCCCTCCGCTGCGTCACGACCGGGACCCCTCTGGCTGGAGTGCCTTCCTGCCATGGATCGAGTACGCCCACAACTCCTTGTCCTCCGCTGCCACAGGTCAGTCTTCCTTCAAATCTTCTCTGGGCTACCAGCCTCCGCTGTTCCCTGCTCAGGAGGAGGAGATTTCAGTCCCCTCGGTGCAGGCGCACCTTCACTGCTGCAGGAGGATATGGGAGGACACCAGGGCCGCGCTGCTCCGCTCCGCTGACCGGAATCGCCGCTTTGCCGACCGCCACTGGACCCCGGCCCCCGACTATCAACCAGGTCAGATGGTTTGGCTCTCGTCTCGAGACATTCCTCTAAAATCAGTTTCACGGAAACTCACTCAATTCTGTCTGTCATTAACCCCTCAGTCATCAGACTCAAGCCTCCCTCCCATATGCGAATTCACTCCTCATTCCATGTCTCCAAGCTGAAGTTGGTGATCTCCAGTCCTCTGTCTCCCCTAGCTCTGGAACCTCCCCCTCCGCTGATCATAGACGACCATCCTGCTTACACCGTCCGGCAGTTGCTGGATGTGCGTCGTCGCGGTCGCGGCTTCCAGTATCTGGTGGACTGGGAGGGCTACGGCCCGGAGGAGCGCAGCTGGATCTCCCGCCAGATGATCCTGTGTCCTGACCTCATCCGGGACTTCCATTGGTCTAACCCTGACAAGCCTGGAGGGTCGCCAGGAGGCGCCCGTAGAGGGGGGGGGTCCTGTCATAATCAAGGCCCGGGCCTTCCTCTGCCCCCATCCTGCTGCGCCCATATATGGGCAGCTTCCTGCTGCAGCATTCCCATGCTGCCAGACGGGCATAAATCAGCGCGGCTGTGAGGGATTCCCTCATCAGCAGCCCCTACAGTATATCACCCCACGGATCCTGTCGTCCTTCGTCGGAGTGTTATCTAGTTATCCTAGGTACGAGGACGTATCCTACCTTGCTGCTTTTCTAAATACTGCCGACCCTTCTCAAACCTTTGTTCTCCCTGTGCCTAGGATACCCGCTGCCTGCCTACGCTGTCTATCGAGACGCCGCCCGCCCGGACGTTCCCGAGGAGAACGACGAGCACTCCTATACCACATTCTGCACATTCTCTGTTGTACTATTGGCGCCTGGTACCTTTGGAATAAATATCCTAAACCGCTCCATTCTCTCTCTCCCTGTGTGTTCTGCTATTGGCCACCGCTGCCGTAACATGAATGTTATGAATGAATGAATGAATGAATGAATGAATGAATGAATGAATGAATGAATGAATGAATGAAAACGTTTATTTTTGAACATGTATTCTCCATATTCCTCCAAACAAATCACGGTATCTAGCTCCGTCAAACAGAACAATCATAACAACAATTTTTTTTGAAAATTTAAAAAAAGGAATTATAAACTAAAAGTCAAGAGCAATGTATTTAGTTAGCAGACATGTCCAAAAAAAGGAGTAGAGGGAAGCTAAGCTTATTGATCCCTACCCCCTTACATTTACATTTGTTCTTCAATTAATTTGACTAGATATAACATAATTTAGTATAATACAATATAGAATATACTTTTACTTATAGTACGAAAAGAAAAAAAACTTGATTCACTTGACAGCAGTGAATACAGTGCAGCACTACATAACACAATATAACATAACTTTGTTTATCCTCATTACCAATTTCTGTATTTCTCTAATGTGTATTTTTTAAGCTGCTTTTTAAATTGTGCCGTATGTTTACTCAATGTGATGTATTCAGGTAAATTATTCCACAACTTCACTCCACAAACAGATATGCACATGCTTTTCAGCATAGTGTGTACCATTGGTTGTTTAAGATTCCCTCTCCCTCTTTTTTTTTATTGGTCTTTTTCCCCCTCTTTTTTCCTCCGATTTTCTCCCATCCCAATGTTAGTCGTTATGCCAATTCCCAATCCCCTTCCTGGTCGCTGCGCACTTATCCCCCACAGTCGGTCTGGGAGAGTGGAGGCTATCACGTGCTTCCTCCGACACACGTCTAGCCAATCAACCGCTTCTTTTCACCTGGCAGCGCGGACTCTCACTGAGAGGGCGTAGCGTGTGGAAGGATCACACTATCCCACTTAGATCCTATCCGCACTTAGCAGGCGCCCCGACCGAACTGTAGGAGTCGCTGTTTACAACGACCCGGACCCACCCGCCAGCTTCTCCCACCCTCTAATACTGCCAATTGTATTAGTGTGAACGGCCAGCCAAGCTGGTGACAACCACGGAGCTGTGAGCTGGATTCGAACAGGCCAATCCTAGCGACTCCGGGGTTGGTGACGAACGCAATCTCCGCTACGCCACCTGACCGCTGATTCCCTCTCAATCTTAAGTTATATTCGCCTTCCCTGTCTCTGAACCATTTTTGAATGTGGGATTAGTTTGTATCTGGCTTTGTATACAATGAGGGCAGTTTTTAAATCAACTAGGTCCATACATTTCAATGTTTGTAGCTTTATAAATAAGTTATTGGTGTGTTCATAATATCCTACATTGTTGATTATTCTTATTGCTTTTTTTTTTTTTTGCATGGTGCATATTGGCTGTAGAGTGCTTTTGTAGGTATTACCCCACACCTCCGCACAGTAGTTCATATATGGTAGGAAGAGTGTACAGTACAGTGTATACAGTGTTTTTTGGTTTAGAATGTGTCTTATCTTACATAAAACACCAACACTCCGTGCCAATTTAGTCCTGACATATTTGACTTGAGGTTTCCAGTTGAGTTTGTGGTCTATTATTACACCCAGAAATGTATTCTCACAATGATTAGTTCAACCGGTGTGTTTTCTTGTATATCACGTTTACCAAATATCATGATTTAATTTTTTTTTTATATTTAATGATAATTTATTTGCATCAAACCACACTTTCAGCTTGGATAGCTCAGCTGCGACATTCTTTAAAAGCATTTGGAGGTTCTCTCCCTCACAGAAGACATTTGTATCGTCAGCAAAAATTACATCTTTCAATATTTTAGACGCATTACCTATATCATTTATATACAGTATGAATAGTTTCGGGCCCAGAACACCACAGATTATGTTTGACTGAGTGGACCTGTACTCCCCCAACTGCACAAACTGTTGTCTTTGTTCTAAGTAACTTTTTAACCATTTGAGCCCTACTCCTCTGATCCCATACCTTTCCAATTTTAGTAGCAGAATATCATGATTTATAGTGTCAAACACCTTCTTCAGTTCTATGAAGACCTGTATTGAAAAATTCTTATTATCAATTATGCTTTGTCAGTTATTCTACTAGGTCCATTAGTGCCAATGACTTTGAATGATTCGATCTAAATCCATATTGACTGTCTATAAGTAATGCGTGTTTATCAATGAAACTGTCCAATCGTGCAGCAAATAATTTTTCCATTATCTTTGAGAACTGGGAAAGGAGAGAAACCGGCCTGTAATTGGTGAATAGATTTTTCTCACCTGCTTTGAAGATCGGTATCACTTTTGCAGTTTTCATTTTGGTGGGGAAGGCACCCAGTTTGAATGAGAGGTTACATATATGCACTAAAGAATGGAACTAACTGTTTCCATTAACTGTTTTGGTAGCACTTTATAATAACACCCTGTTATAATACATTTATAAGGTATTTGTAGATAATGAACTAATCATGAACAAACCATTTATATACATTCATAAATGATTATTAAATCATTTATAACTATATTTGTATACCATTTACAAAGTATTTATAACGCATTAGTGGATAATTAACTAATCATGAACAAACCATTTATATACATTCATAAATGATTATTAAATCATTTATAACTATATTTGTATAACATTTACAGATTAGTTCTACATTATTTATAACTCATTATCAACATTGTTTGCACTTGATTTGTTCATCATTAAATAATGTTGTTTAATGTGTAGTAAGTAACACATTTGTAGATGCTTTGAAAAATGGATATGAAAAAACGACTATACAGTATCTCCATTTTATTTTTATGTTCAACAAATGATTTGTTAAGACATTCATAAAACATCTATAAATCATTTGCAGATGCTATCGTGGCCCGGCCAATCTAAAGTGAAGCCTATTCATCATTAACAAGTGTCTAATACAGTTAATTATTTGTTAACTTTTTCATCACATGTTAAAAATGTTGTAGGCAGCTTTCGGATACACCCTTCTTTGTGACATCAAACAGTGACAGAATTAGGACTAAAGATAAATGCAATTTTATTAACATATAAAATACATGTGCATGACATATAGTGTAACTGGGGGGCACTAGGACCCAGGAGTACCCTGGCCAGGTATTGAAGAGTATCTAGAGAGGAAGTCTCACGCGAGCGAGACTTGACGTCACGTGTGTTGCCGTCTGTTTGAATGGAAGCACAAGTTATCCGTGCTGCTCCTGCCCCACGCTTTTAATAAGGTATGAGGAGGTTAAACACCTTTTTTTGTTGGTAAATCTATTCCATCATTTCCGACCTACAAACAACTCTTATGTTGTGTAGACGTTCGTGTAGATGTGGTGGCCGCTAACGTTACATTTGTTCCTAGTGTGTGCTCAGTGCTCAGTATGTATGTGATGACCAGGGCCGCCTCAGGGGGTGTGCGAGCAGTGCGGTCGCACAGGGCCTCGCGGGAAGGGGGGCCTCGCAAAAAAAAAA
>NW_028169429.1:0-17500 GCF_963971535.1 Notolepis coatsorum | reverse complement strand
ATATGCCATCTGTACCACATGCCTTTCTAGTTTTAAGGCACTGGAGTTTTGATTTCAGCTCTTGTTCAGTGATTGGGAAGTCTAGAGGGTTTTGATTATCCTTTATGATATCTTCCCATTTCTGTAACTTTTCACATATCTGGCTGGGTCCGTTTTTGTATTCAGGGGTACAGTTGCAAAGAGTGATGTGAAGTGGTTTGTCCAAACATCACCATCTTGAATAGCCATTTCTTCCGGCTTATCTTTATTCAATGAGTTCCAGTGGTCCCAGCAGGAGTTAGAGCTTAAAGAGTCCTCTATTTTGCATAACTGTTTATTTACATGTTTGTTCCTTTTAATTCTGATGGTCTTTTTATAGTGTTTCAGTGTTTCACAGTATTGGAGGCGTAAGGTATCATTGTGTGGGTTTACGTGTTTCTGGTTTGATATTCTTCTTAACTGTGTTCTAAGAACTTTACATTCTTTGTCAAACCAGTGGTCCTTTTTAGTTTTTCTCTGTTTGTTACCTGATAATTTTAATTTGGACTTTATTGCAGTTCTTTCAAATATATAATTTATATGTTCTACAGCTAGGTTGACTCCTTCAACACTGTTAGAGTATGGCGTGGCTAGGAACATATCTAACAGTGATTGTATCCCATCACTGGTGATGGCTCTCTGGTAGTCCTGCATGCTGTTCTGGGACCATCTGTAGTATTTGGAGATGTTATGTAGTTTACTGGGTTGTGTAGGGGGATTTTTGAGAGACTCAGTTATTTTCATGTATGCAGTGATCTGACTGTGGTCGGAGAGTGGGGTCAGAGGTTTGACTGTGAATGAACTGAAAGATACCACAATGTGCCTCATACCTATATCCACAATCTGCTCCTCCAGAACTGACTCCATCCACGCCAGTTTGCTAGCAACCCGGCAAATCTCTCCTACCCTCCTACAGCCACTAATACACCTGTCACAGTACAGGGAGGCTTATGGAATTGTCAATCAGCAGTCAAGAAAGCTGACTTCATTACTGCCTACGCCCATAGTCTAAATCTGCAGCTCCTGGCTCTAACTGAGACCTGGATAACTCCCAATAACTCATCAACACCTGCAGCATTATCTACAAACTATAACTTCACTCACACACACTGGCCTCATGACATCTCCTTCATGGGCTACAAACCTAACACAACTCCCAGAACTGTCACTCTCCTCCCTCGAATATCATGCAATATCTGTCTCTAATCCTTTAAATCTCACCATTGTTACACTCTATCGCCCTCCAGGTCCCCTCGATCACTTCATAGATGAGCTGGACATGCTTCTAAGCTCCTTACCGGAAGATGGTACCCCGCTCCTTCTATTGGGCGACTTCAACCTGCCTGACTCATCTCAGTCGGTCCCAGTGGTCTCCCTCCTACAACAATTTGACCTGACTCCCACTGCCATGCCTCCCACCCACAAAGCAGGCAACTCCTTGGATCTCATATTTTCCCGTAACTCCAGCATCATTAACACCACGGTAACTCCCCTACATGTATCTGACCATTCCTTCATATCCTTCTCACTAACTCTCATGCTTAACCGAAAGGTCTTCACCCCAACTCAAACCGTCTCACTCAGATGTAACCTGGCCTCCCTATCCCCCTCCACCCTCTCCTCTGACATAATATCCGCTCTACCTTTGAGTGACACCTTCTCTGCTCTCCCCACAGAGATGGCAACCTCCACCCTCCTCTCAGCCCTTGCAACCTCCTTTGACAAGCTCTGTCCCCTCGTTGAGAAACCTGCCCGCCGTTCCCCACCCAGTCCATGGCTGACGGATGCAGTGAGAGAACAAAGACAGGTCCTGAGAGCGGCTGAGAGGAAGTATAGAAAGTCACGCCTCACGGCTGACATCGACACATATCACAACCTCTTGTTAACATTCTCCAAAACCATTACTAATGCCAAAGCTTCTTTCTTTCACCATAGGATCGAGGCCTCTGCCAAGAATCTTCGCAAACTGCATGCTACCATGTCCTCCCTCCTCACTCCCCCCCCACCCCCTCCTCCCTCATCTTTTTCTGCCGAAGACTTTGTGATCTTCTTTGAGGAAAAAGTGGAGAACATCCGCAGCTCCTTCTCCCAACCCCCACCCATTCCAAACGCTGAATCGAGAACCTCATCCTTCACTCTGTCATCTTTCTCTCCCATTACAGAAGCCGAGACCCTGACACTGGTAACGTCGAACCGTCCGACTACATGCCAGCTGGACCAGCTACCCTCCCCACTCCTCCAGACCATAGCACCGGACATCCTCCCATTCCTAACTGCAACCATCAACTCCTCACTCAACTCGGGGGTGGTCCCCACCTCCCTAAAACAAGCCAGAGTCACGCCCCTCATAAAAAAACCAACCCTGAACCCCACCGTCATAGCCAACTATCGTCCTGTCTCTCTTCTCTCCTTTCTTTCTAAAACACTTGAACGTGCTGTATCCAACCAACTTACTGCTTATCTCTTACAGAATGACCTCCTAGACCCCAATCAGTCTGCTTTCCGGACTGGCCATTCCACAGAAACGGCCCTCATTGCGGTCACAGAGGCACTTCACTTAGCAAAAGCGAAAGGCCTCTCCTCTGTCCTGATTCTCCTAGATCTATCTGCAGCCTTCAACACAGTCAACCATCAGATCCTCCTCGCGGCCCTCGCAGGAATGGGAGTGGCTGGATCTGCGCTGACCTGGCTGACATCATACCTCAACGACCGCTCCTACCAAGTGACATGGAGAGGGACTCTGTCGGCCACCCGCCCCCTCCGGACGGGTGTCCCCCAGGGCTCGGTCCTAGGACCCCTTCTCTTCTCCCTCTACACTAAATCACTGGGTAACATTATCACGTCTCATGGCTTCTCATATCATTGTTATGCCGATGATACTCAACTCTTCCTCTCCTTCCCTCCCTCAGATATCCATGTCTCTGAGCGGATCTCGGCCTGTCTGTCCGACATCTCCGCCTGGATGACGACCAACCACCTCAAACTGAACCTAAGCAAAACAGAATTGCTCCACCTGCCGGCCAAATCCTCCCCCCTGACCGACCTCTCCATCACAGTCGAGAATGCAGCTGTGACCGCGTCCCCGACCGCCAAGAACCTTGGTGTTGTCCTCAACGACCAGTTGAACTTCTCTGCTCACATCGCAGCGACAACCAGAACCTGCAGATTCCTCCTGAGCAACGTCAGAAGGATACGCCCCTTCCTGACAAAAGAAGCCACCCAACTCCTCGTCCAATCAACAGTCATCTCCTGCCTCGACTACTGCAACGCACTGCTAGCTGGCCTCCCGGCCACTGCCACCAAGCCTCTTCAACTCATTCAAAATGCAGCGGCCCGCCTGATCTCAAACCTACCGAAGTCGGCCCATGTCACCCCACTTCTTAGGGACCTGCACTGGCTCCCCATTGCTGCATGCATCCGCTTCAAGGCCCTCGACCTAGCATACCGTGCGGCAAAGGGAACCGCTCCCGCCTACCTCCGGTCAATGGTCTCTAACTACACACCCTCAAGACCCCTACGCTCTGCATCTTCTGGCCACCTCAGACCTACTCCTATCCAAGCTCCCGGAGGGTCATCAAAGAGAAGCCGCCTATTCTCAGTCCTTGCCCCACAATGGTGGAATGAACTACACATCCCAGTTAGGACAGCCGAATCCCGTCCAATCTTTCGCCGTCGACTAAAGACTCACTTCTTCAACCATTATCTGAAATGATTAAAAAAAAAAGTAAAAAAAGAAATCTAACCCTGACTAACCTTACTGTCATGCACTTGTCCTAATAAACGAACCTACACTGTAACACGCAACACTTGATGAACATTGTTACTCAGCTGATAGAGTTGTACCCTTCTTTCTGTCTTGTCGTACAGAACTTGTAAGTCGCTTTGGATAAAAGCGTCAGCTAAATGACTAAATGTAAATGTAAATGTAGATACTGGATCCAGATCTGTTATCATGTAATCTACTGTGCTGCTGCCAAGGGATGAGCAGTAAGTGTACCTTCCTTGTGAGTCCCCTCTCACACGCCCATTGACAAGGTAGAGACTCAGTCCTCTACAGAGCTGTAATAAGTCCTTCCCATTTTTGTTTATGGAGGTGTCATGGTTATTTCTAGGGGACAGGTTTACATGGTTGCATATGGTGTGGTCAGATATAAATTTGTCTCCATGTGTACTGGTGAAATCAGGGTGGGTTCCCGTTCGGGCATTAAAGTCACCGCAGACAAGCACATGACCTTGACTTTGATAAAAACATATTTCTGACGGTTGGAGAAGATGTCCTCTGAGTAATATGGAGACCCAGATGTGGTACATATATTCCACAGATAAAAAGATCTCTTTGAGAGGGGATTACTTCTTTATTTAGTTTTAACCAAATATGATTGTTCCCGGATTTTAGAATCTGTATTGACTGGTGGAGTTGTGATTTGTACCAAATTATCAATCCCCCTGAGTCTCTGCCCTGACTAATATGTTTTATTTAATTTGATGGCAAAATGACTTCTCTGAAGTGTGGAGGACAGTGTGTGGCTACATCCTCTCTACACCATGTTTCAGTTAGAATTAAAATGTCAGTTTGTTATAGCCTGTAAAAAATCAGAGTCTCTACTCTTCAGGCCGAATGTTGAAGAGTAAAGACCCTGTATGTTCCAACAACTGATAGCAAATGATTGCATTTTTGTACAAAAAATATATAAAGATGTTCAGAGGTATAAAGGTTCTAAGGGTATAAAGGTATTCAATCAATGAACAAACATCACAGAACAAATGTAACAACAACAAAGGCAACAAAGGCAACAGCAGGCAACTGGCCTGCTTTTCTTTTTAGGGCCGACTGCTAGCTTGGAGTGAGAAGTCTACTGCATAGGGTGGAGAGCATCTGTTTGATCTCCTTCAGCTCTGATGTGGGTGGGGGAGGAGGAGGCCTGGTCAGGGCGGATGCATAGGTCATCTGCTGCTGAGGACGTCTCCTCTCACTGGGTAGGTTGGAAGGGTGGGGTATAGGTGGTGCGGATGCATAGGTCATCTGCTGCTGGGGACGGTGGAGGGGTCGGCTGGGGGGATGTCTCCTCTCACTGGGTGGGGTGGAAGGGTGGGGTATAGGTGGGGCATGGGGTACTGCAGGGGTTTGTGGGGTGACTCCTCGTGGGTATCTCGTAGGCCTGTGCTTTCTCAGAGAGGCCGGTGTGTGACTGGGTCTGTTGGGGTTGCGTCCATGGGCAGCATCTTTTTTTTTTTTATCAATTTTTTATTATTATTATTTTTTAATTAATTGTTTATTTTTTATTTTTTTATTTCTTTTCCATCCCAATTTCGTATCGTCCAATTCTACCCTCCCCTGTCTCGAACGCTGTTAGGCCATGCCTCCCACAAGCCGGCTGCAATGTGGACGAAGCCTTACATCACGTGTCCCCTCCGGTACTCGAGGAAGCAGCCGTCGCATCTTTTCACCTGCACAGCGCGATCTTTCAGCGGCGGGGGTCTGCGTGGGAGGGACACGCCGCCCCCGTCGCTTCCTGATTCTGCTGCGCAGGCGCACCAACCGACCTGTAGGAGTCGCTGTCCACAACGTCCGATCCCCACCCATCAGCTTTCCCACCCCTAACACTGCCAATTGTGTTAGTATGAACGACCAACCAAGCTGATAGCAATGCGGAGAGCTGGGCTCGAACCCAGCGTCTCCTGAATTGGTGGCGAGCGCCTTGCCCACTACACCACCTAGCCGCCCCAAGGGCAGCATCTTTTAATGTTTTTGCAAATGTCCTCACTCCAGCGTTGTTTAGGTGTAGCCCATCATGAAGGTCCCATGTGCCGATGTTTGTGTGGTGGGCCAGGTGAACATTTGGGAGGGCAGCACAGTCTCTTGAGATCTCCATGTTGATTTGTGGGGGGGTGTCCATCCTGGGGAGGAGGGTGGAGATGACTACTCTGGTATCTGGGAACTCCCTGGAGGCCCTCTCAGCCACCTTGGTCATTGCTTCAGCAGTCCCACGGCGTAGATAGTGGAGGTCATTAGTGCCCGTGTGCACCACCATGTACTGGGGGCTCCCTAGAGTGTCCTGTCTGAGCAGCTACATGGCATGGCCTGTGTTCCGACAGCGCTTGGCTGTCACCTTGAGGCCAGGGAAGAGGTGTGCTGTGTCCAGGTGTTTGCCATTGGAATCCATGAGGAGGATTACCTGGGCTTCGGGCTGGGCTGGTCTGGTGGACTGGGGCTGTGGCTCGGGTGGAGGTTGGGCTGCTAGAAGGGGGGTCTGAGTCAGAAGGCATGTCAGTGGGTGTCAGGCTGGGAGGAGTTAGTGGGGTAAGGGGGAGAGAGGTAGATTCTGGTTTGGCAGTAGGGGGGGTGGTGGGTGTTGGAACAGAGGACCGCTCTGGTCCCGGCTCGTCGTCTGGTCCCGGCTCCTCATCTGGTCCCGGCTCTTCATCTGGTCCCGGCTCTTCGTCTGGTCCCAACTCCTCTTCTGGTCCAGTCCAACGCCGTGGTCTACGCCGTGGTCTACGCCGTGGTATACGCAGTGTTCTATGCCGTGGTCTTCGGCTGCAGGGAACCCCGTCCGGGGTTCTGCGTCCGGCGTCCGGCGTCTGGTGGGTCCCCCATCCGGGGTACTGCTCCGGGCCTGTCACCCTCGCCCCTTTGCCTTCGACCCCCTCATCGGCCCTCTGTCCCTGCTTCCAGTTCCCCTCGACCTCCTCATCGGCCCTCTGTCCCTGCTTCCAGTTCCCCTCGACCTCCTCATCGGCCCTCTGTCCCTGCTGCCAGTTACCCTCGACCCCCTCATCGGCCCTCTGTCCCTGCTTCCAGTTCCCCTCGACCCCCTCATCGGCCCTCTGTCCCTGCTTCCAGCTCCCCTCGTCCCCCTCATCGGCCCTCTGTCCCCGTTTCGAGCCCCCCTCACCGTGTCCCTGTTTCCCTTTCCAGCCCCCTCTCCGGCCCGTTCCTCTGCCCCGTTTCTCCTGTGCCCCTCCTGAGTTTCTGTCGCCGCCCCCCTGCCCCAGTGTCACTCGTCCCGGCCTTGTCCGTCCTGACTTTTTCCCCCGGACTCTCCCTGTGTTCCCCTTCCCTGGCTCCCGGCCCCCTGTCCTGCCCGTTCCCAGACGGTCCCTTTTGACGTCTGGGAGCCGTCCCTGGAGGGGAGGGTACTGTGAGGGTTCGTCTGTCCCTGGGACCTTCTCCTCTCCTCAAGAGCCCCCACCCTTGCATAGACTTTCCTCCTCTCCTCAAGAGCCCCCACCCTTGCATAGACTTTCCTCTCCTCCTCACCAGCCCCCACCTTTGGACAAACTTTTACTTTTGGCTTTTGTTTTTGTATTTAGCCAGTCTTCAGCTGTGCTTTTCTTTGTTTTGTATTTTGCTGCTGCCTTTGTTTTGTATTTTTGTGAATATCTTTGTTGCTGCCCTCTTTTGAAGTAAAGAAATGTTTTGATATAGTTCACCTCTGGCTCCACGTCTCGTCTGCCTGTTCTCCCCTCGTTCTGTTCCGCGATTGGGTCCTCAGACAACACTATCCCTAACAATCTCTCTCACTCATCTCTCTCTCACTCATCTCTCTCACTCATCTCTCTCACTCATCTCTCTCTCTCTCTCTCTCTCTCTCTCTCTCTCTCTCACTCATCTCTCTCACTCATCTCTCTCTCTCTCTCTCTCTCTCTCTCTCTCTCTCACTCATCTCTCTCCCTCTCTTTCAAGTTTCTTTAATAGTTGTCATACAGAAGTACAGAATACTTTTATACAAAATGCTTCTTACTGTTACGCTCCAGAGACTGTGGAAGACAAGATAAGTATGAAATAAAATAACATAGTATAGCATGTAAATTAGAAGTAAAAAAATTAGGTCACAGTGTTCAGTTTAGACATATGTACAATGTTCGATGCAGCATAGACGTAACTGAGTTACCATATAATATACAATACTGTGCAGTGTACTAATATACAATACTATATAGTGCAAGGCAGAAATGGGATGAGGTGCAATTTAGGTGTCACGTGTCACTCTTTGTAGTCTGCTACGGTCTTGTGCAGTGCTATTCCCAAACCAGGAGGTGATGTTGCCGGTCAGGATGCTCTCTATTGTACATGAGTAGAAGTTCCTAAGGATCTTCTGACTGACTTGGAACTTCCTTAGGCGCCAGAGGAAGTAGAGGCGTTGTCGTGCCTTCTTCACAACACTGTCAATGTGTGTGGTCCATGTCAAGTCCTCGGATATGTGGGCTCCGAGGTACTTGAAACTGTTCACTCTCTCAACCGGTGCCCCGTCGATGCTGAGGGGGCTGTAGTCCTTGACCCCCGACCTCCTGAAGTCCACAATCATCTCTTTTGTTTTGCTGACGTTCAGGGAGAGGCAGTTCTCCTGACACCACTGTGACAGGTTCTCTACCTCTTCCAGGTAAACCCTTTCGTCGTTGGCAGAGATCAGGCCCACCACTACTGTGTCATCAGCAAATTTGATGATGGTGTTGTTGTTCCGCTGTGCTACGCAGTCATGTGTGTACAGGGAGTAGAGGAGGGGGCTCAGAACACAGCCCTGGGGGGCCCCTATGTTGAGCGTGATGGATGAGGAGGTGCAGTTGCCTGCTCTTACCACCTGGGGTCTGCCCGTCAGGAAGTCCAAGACCCACTGGCAGAGGTCATAGTTCAAGCCCAGGTCCCTGAGCTTGGCTATGAGTTTGGAGGGGACTATGGTATTGAATGCTGAGCTGTAGTCGATGAACAGCATTCTCACATAGTTCCCCTGCCTCTTGTCCAGGTGTGATGCTGCTGTGTGCAGCACATGGGCTATGGCGTCCTCCGTGGACCTGTTGGGGCGATATGCAAATTGCAGAGGGTCCAGGTTGATGGGGAGGACGCCATAGCGTCCTCCCCATCCTCACTCATCTCTCTCTCTCACTCATCTCTCTCACTCATCTCTCTCTCTCTCACTCATCTCTCTCTCTCATCTCTCTCACTCATCTCAATTCAATTCAATTCAATTCAAATGGCTTTATTGGCATGACGTACTTCTACATGTTGCCAAAGCAAATGATTAATATTAAACATAGACATGGATTACAAAACAGATATCAAAGTACATACAAAATATCATCATAAAATAAAACATCAAATATTACAGCATATAAAACAGTAACTACTGGATTGTCAAGAGAGTTACTGTACGAACATTGAACTGTATAAAATGCGGTGTTTACTGTATTTTGTAAATGTGTGTGTTTGGCTATTGAGAACATGTTAGAGCTGATGCATTTTGAACAATATGTAAAATGTTCTTTCAGCAATATAAAGTATCAATACTAATTCAGCTTTTAACTAGCTTTTCTTTTTAACTAACAGATGTTGTCTTAATTAAGTAATGCGTAAATGATTCGAGTAGTGTGTGTGTGTGTGTGTGTGTGTGTGTGTGTGTGTGTGTGTGTGTGTGTGTGTGTGTGTGTGTGTGTGTGTGTGTGTGTGTGTGTGTGTGTGTGTGTGTGTGTGTGTGTGTGTGTGTGTGTGTGTGTGTGTGTGTGTGTGTGTGTGTATTATGAGACTAGTTCAGCTTAGTGCAGATGTACTGGAGGAGCTGTTTAATCTCACTCATTCCTTCATAGTTCACTCTTCCTTGGAGGACCTCTGCGTAGCTGCGTGGGGCCTGGTGTGGTTCTTCATGCTGTGGGCTGGGAAGGGGCCGAGGGCCAGGCTCTTGGTTCTGGTAGAGTCTCTGGTTTGTTGAGGGGTAGTAGCCTGGGCCAGGGCCAGTCTGGTTGTGCTGCTGGAGCTGGTGATGTTCTGGTGAAGCGGGGGGTCTGTGGGGTGCGCTGGGTCTGGATGGATGTCTGGGAGGTCTTTGGCTCCTGGTGGGGTCTGAGGCGTAGTGGGGGCTCCTGGGAGGTCTTTGGCTCCTTGTGGGGTCTGAGGCGTAGTGGGGGTCCCTGGGAGGTCTTTGGCTCCTGGTGGGGTCTGAGGCGTAGTGGGGGCTCCTGGGAGGTCCTTTGGCTCCTGGTGGGGTCTGAGGCGTAGTGGGGGCTCCTGGGAGGTCCTCTGGCTCCTGGTGGGGTCTGAGGCGTAGTGGGGGCTCCTGGGAGGTCCTCTGGCTGGTGTAAGGTGGAGGCTTTGACGGCCCAGTGCCACATCTTTTAGTGTTTTTGTAAACATGCCCACTGCCTGCTTTTTTAAGTGGGAGTGGTCGTACAGGTGCTCAGGCGTTATATATATATGATGTGCAACGTGTACATTTGGGAGTGAGGCACATCCTCTGGTGATGTCAGCGTTCACCCTATTGATGGTCTTGGGGTGAACGTCTCTGTGGGGTAGCAAGGTTGAGATGGTGATGCGTGAGTCTGGGAAGGTCACAGCTGCTTTCTCTGCTACTCTGGTGACCAGACTACCAACCTTTTCCTGTTCCTCCCGCAGGTTGTTGGTGCCAGTGTGGATGATAATATGGCCTGATGTGCCAAACTCGGGGTGCGCAAGGATTTGAGGTGCATCCTCTAATGTGGGGTACCAGATTTTGGACACTTTTGTGTTGGGGAAACGTTTTTGTTCTTGGATGAACTTGCCATTTGAGTCTATTAGGATAGCAACCTCAGTGTCCTTTTTCAGGGTGGTGGGCTGACGGTGTGAGATGCTGGGGGAGGAGGGGGCCTGGGGGGCTTGAGAGCCTCTCTCGGCTGCATCCTCACTGGGTGGTGGGGGCTCGGTGGTGGGTGGGTTGGGGGAGCAGGGGGCCCGGGGGGCTAGAAGGCCTCTCTCGGTTGCATCCTCGCTGGGTGGTGGGGGCTCAGTGGGGGGAGGGTTGGGAGGGGTGAGGGGTTGTGGCTGTTCTGTACTGGTAGACATCAGCTTCACCATGATGGCTGATATTTCCTTTGACATCTCGTTTCTCACCTGCATTATCTCACCTGCATTATTTCATTATCTCATGATGTCCTTTGTTTCCCTAAGTTCTGTGGTGAGGGTCCGGTTGTCCTTCTGCAGGCTGGAGTTCTGTTCCCTCAGCTCCTGTGTAGCAGACTCCAGCTGGTGCTTCCACTGCTGGAGGTCAGGGTGTGGTGTGGGGCTGGTGGAGAGCTGCTGTTCTCTCAGCTCAGTGAGCTCCACCTCTAGTAGAGCCAGACTGTCTCTCAGGAGGCTGACGATGTGGTGGTCTGGGTGCTGGTTGTTATGACCAGGAATAGGGGATACCTGGCTCTCTGTTGTCGGGGTGCCTGTGGTGATGGGAGAGCTCAGAGTGCTTCCTGTGTCCTTTCTAGATGCTGCCCCCTTCTTCAGAGTGGGGAAGTCCTGTCCAAAGGAGCCAAGGGCAGCTTCGTTACCTTGCACCATGACCGTACCATTTTGGTCAAAGTTGACAGTCAGGAGCCTTCTCTCTTGGTCCTTGTCTCCGTCCTCAAATATCTGAAGTTGTCTTCCCTTGCAGATCCCTCTCTTGATTACGAAGCTGTAGTGCTTTGATATGGCTGTATGCCATGCAGTGACATGCTCGGTGAAGAAGAGCAAGTTGGTAATAACACCAGTGTTTTTTGAGCGGTCAGCATATAGAGTCTCTGGGTATTCTCGTTGTAACCTATGTCTGAACTGTACTCTCCCGTGCTCTGATTTGATCTCTTCTGGATATTCAAAAAAACAGGGAAGGAAAATGCCTGCCGCTGTCCATGCTGCTGTCTCAGTGTCCATGTTGCTATGTTATTAAAGTTAAACAGTCTTCTAGCTAACAAAAACGATCTTTTCTAGCTAGCCCACACTGAGGTTGTCCAGCTAAATATGCTATAGAAACAGTCTTCTAGCTAACAAAAACGATATTTTCCAGCTAGCAGCTAGGTTGGGGCTAGCTAGTTAGCTAGTACTGTTAGCTAGCTTTACTTAGCAGGTCAAAGTTTGCTAAGTAGACACACACTGAGGTTCCCAGCTACATGTATATATATATAATATAACAGCCTTCTTTGTGAGGGTATTTATCTTGTCCAAGATGTTTATCTCTCTCTTAACAATCAAAAGTTAAATATTAAACCAGGAGCTCATCTTCACCATGACTCCTCTTCCTGCTTCTCTCTCTCACTTATCTCTCTCACTCATCTCTCTCTCTCTCCCTCTATTTCTCTCTCACACTCATCTCTCTCTCTCCCTCTGTTTCTCTCTCACTCATCTCTCTCACACTCATCTCTCTCTCTCACTCATCTCTCTCACTCATCTCTCTCACTCATCTCTCTCGCTCCCTCTCTCTCACTTATCTCTCTCACTCATCTCTCTCTCTCTCCCTCTATTTCTCTCTCACTTATTTCACTCCCTCTGTCTCTGTCTCTCTCTCTCTCTCTCTCTCTCTCTCTCTGTGTCTATCTCTCTCACACTCATCTCTCTCTCTCCCTCTGTTTCTCTCTCACTCATCTCTCTCTTACTCATCTCTCTCACTCATCTCTCTCATCTCTCTCTCACTCATCTCTCTCCCTTTGTTTCTCTCTCACTCATCTCTCTCCATCTCTCTCTCACTTATCTCTCTCACTCATCTCTCTCTCTCCCTCTATTTCTCTCTCACTTATTTCTCTCCCTCTCTCTCTCTCTCTCTCTCTCTCTCTCTCTCTCTCTCTCTCTCTCTCTCGCTCTCTCTCTCTCTCTCTCTCTCTCTCTCTCTCTCTCTCTCTCTCTCTCTCTCTCTCTCTCTCTCTCTCTCTCTCTCTCTCTCTCTCTCTCTCTCTCTCTCTCTCTCTCTCTCTGTGTCTATCTCTCTCACACTCATCTCTCTCTCTCCCTCTGTTTCTCTCTCACTCATCTCTCTCTCACTCATCTCTCTCACTCATCTCTCTCACTCATCTCTCTCTCTCTCTCATCTCTCTCTCACTCATCTCTCTCTCTCTCTCTCACTCATCTCTCTCACTCATCTCTCTCTCTCTCTCACTCATCTCTCTCCCTCTCTCACTCATCTCTCTCTCACTCATCTCTCTCTCTCACTCATCTCTCTCTCATCTCTCTCACTCATCTCTCTCTCACTCATCTCTCTTTCTCTCACTCATCTCTCTCACTCATCTCTCTCCAGTGTCGGCGCCATGGGGGGTCATTCGCGGGCCATGCCCCCCCAGATGGCGCACTGTGCCCCTCCAAACGTCATGGGCAATTGTTATAAAAAAATTAAACAATTAAACATAATTCTTTTTTATTATAGTAAAAGTCTGATGTTTTCCTTTATAAATAGGCTATTTAGCCTATTATTAAATGAAATTAAACAAAAAAAGTCTTAAAAGAAGTGTATGTTTGAGCGCACGCTGATTGGTGTGTGTGTTTGAATTTGTTATTGCGTTATTGGTCACGTTGAGTTGATGGGTAGGGTAGTCAGAGCGCGACTGCGTGACTTGAGTGAGCGTGAAAAGTACAATAGAGTCAGTGGGTAAAATATAACACTTGGAGACGGACATAAAATGGATATATACGAAAATGGTTGCATGCCATGCATGGTGGGGCAGGGGGGGCACCTAAGGCTTCTTCACGGCCTCCTCCCTGGTGACGGTCCTCCAACATCTAACGCTGAAGAGCTTTCGGTAAGTTAGGCGTCATGAAGACGAAGTCTGGCCAAGAAGCGCCCGGTGCTGCCGCTGCAGGTGCATCTGTCACAGCAGAAGCTAGCGTGGTCTATAATCATAATATGTCATAATAATAATAATGGATAATATAATGGATCGCCTATAAAATTGAGGCAGAGTTTGAAGTTGCAAAAGACCTCACGCGAAAGTGGGACACCGTCCTGAGGAGATTCAGTGCCACGACTCGCCGCCTCCAACTCTTCTCATGGGTAAGTCCTACGACTCATACTGTTTAATTTAAGCCGCCGTGCCCCTTGTTATTATTAATAATACTTTCACTTGTTAATGAATTTAAGCCCAGCCTCGGGCTATTTCATACTGTTTAATTTGTGTGTGTGAGACGCGAGTGTGTTTGTGACGTGAGAGAGAGAAAAAGAGAGAGAGAGACTGTCTTATCCCTTATGCGCACTCATGTTTTGAAATGTGTGTTGGTTCGCGGGAAATTCGTTTTCTGAAGCCTATATTTTATTTATGTATGCCCCCCCGCTGTTACAATATGCCCTCCCGTTAAGTTGGGTCTGGCGCCGACTCTGTCTCTCTCTCTCTCCCCCTCTATTTCTCTCTCACTTATTTCTCTCCCTCTGTCTATCTCTCTCACACTCATCTCTCTCTCTCCCTCTGTTTCTCTCTCACTCATCTCTCTCACACTCATCTCTCTCTCCCTCTGTTTCTCTCTCACTCATCTCTCTCACTCATCTCTCTCACTCATCTCTCTCTCACTCATCTCTCTCACTCATCTCTCTCACTCATCTCTCTCACTCCCTCCCTCTCTCTCACTGTATCTGATAGTGCGAGAAAGCCTTTTGTTATTAATTCAATTTTTTTTAAATGCGTTTCTCTAATATATTTATATTTTTCACATTTGGTGAGGAAGTGCAACTCAGTTTCAGGCTCACTGAGGATGCAATGACAGCACAGCCTTTGCTCTGCAGGAAGCCAGGTTTCCTGTGCCTCCCCTTTTTTTTCTTTTTTTAAACTTTGGCCATTCCGCTGGCTCTTTTTTGCGTTTATCGCATTTACTCTGGTCAAGAATGACCGACAGAAACAGGCTGAATGGGTACAGATGGGGGGGAAGACACTCTGGGAAAGGCACGGCTGCAGTCCGGGATTCGAACTCGCTAAACCCCAGATCCGTGACGAGCACGATTGTCCCCGGCGCCGAAATAGCGCTCGAGGTACGCGGTGAGCTACTGGAGCTCCCTGTGCCTCCCCTTTTCAACAGCGAGGCTGTGCTCACTCAGTCTGTATTTTGCCAAGGTTCTTTTTAGTTGTTGATCAGTCACCATTCTCAAATAATCTGCTATGGTGTACTGTCGATTTAGAGCCAGATAGCACTGCATTTTGCTCTGTGCTTTTGTTTGTGTTTTCCAATAGGTGATGTAGTTTTGTTTTAGCTGTGTAGTAACTTGATTTATTCTGATTGGTGATGTGTTCTGTTCCTGATGTGTGGTAAGAGAGCAGGTTTGTGGACTCAGGACCAGCTGGGTAAGGGGTTCCTGATGCTCCTCAGCTCTTGGCACTGCAGGGCTTGATAATGGTACGAGGGGGGGTCACTTCGTTTTAGGTGTGTCCAAAAGTTAATTGCTCTTTTTGTATTTTTTAGTAGTGGGTAACGGCCTAATTCTGCCCTGCATGCATTGTTTGTAGTTTTCCTCTGGACATGTAGGAGAATCTTACAGAACTCTGCATGCAGGGTCTCAATGGGGTGTTTGTCCATTGGTAAAGTCTTGTTTTGTAAGTGGACCCCACACCTCACTGCCATAGAGTGCAATTGGTTCAATAACACATTCAATTATTTTAACCAGATTCGAATTGGTATTTCTGTTTGTATATTTCTTTTTATGGCATAGAAAGCCCGGCGTGCTTTCCCTCTCAGCTCATTGACTGCTTCCTTAAAATGTCCAGTTGAACTTAGTTTTAGGCCTAAATAGGTGTAATGTGTGCAGTACTCTACATGTTTTGTACCAATTGAGAACTTTGGTAGGACGTCCTGAGATCTGGATCTTTTTTGGAATATCATTATTTTGGTCTTTTTGGGGTTTACTGCCAGGGCCCAGGTCTGACAGTAATGCTCTAGCAGGTCCAGGCTCTGCTGTAGGCCGTCTGCTGTGGGGGACAACACAACCAGGTCATCTGCAAAGAGCAGGCATTTCACTTCCCGATTGTGGAGACTTACACCGGGGGCAGAGGACTTTTCTAGTATATTAGCCAATTCATTAATATAATATTGAAGAGTGCCGGGCTGAGGTTGCTCATCTCTCTCTTACTCATCTCTCTCTCACTCATCTCTCTCACTCATCTCTCTCTCATCTCTATCTCTCTCTCTCACTCATCTCTCTCTTACTCATCTCTCTCTCACTCATCTCTCTCTCACTCATCTCTCTCACTCATCTCTCTCCCTCTCTCTCACTTATCTCTCTCACTCATCTCTCTCACTCATCTCTCTCTCTCTCTCCCTCTCTCTCACTCATCTCTCTCACTCATCTCTCCCCTCTCTCTCACTCATCTCTCTCACTCATCTCTCTCCCTCTCTCTCTCACTTATCTCTCTCACTCATTTCTCTCACTCATCTCACTCCCTCTCTCTCACTTATCTCTCTCACTCATCTCTCTCTCAATTCAATTCAATTCAATCAAGTGGCTTTATTGGCATGACGCAGCTTGTACATGTTGCCAAAGCAAATGATTGATAACATAAGCATGGATTACAAAACACATATTAATGTCATAGTATATACAACAATTTTCATCATAAAATAGAACATAAATATTACGGCATAAACATGTCAGGTGACTGTCACTCACTGTCCCTCAGTCTATGGCAGGCAGCAACATAGGCTGCTGCTAGCTCACAGCTTGTTGAGTCTCCCCTAGTAGGACTGGTAGTTTCCTGTATCTGGTAGTGCAAGAAAACCTTTTGTTATTAGTTCATTTTTTTTTCAAATGCGTTTCTCTAATATCTTTATATTTTTCACATTTGGTGAGGAAGTGCAACTCAGTTTCAGGCTCACTGAGGATGCAATGACAGCACAGCCTTTGCTCTGCAGGGAGCCAGGTTTTCCTGTGCCTCCCCTTTTCAACATCTTCCTCTCTCCCACTCTCTCTCTCTCTCTCTCACTCATCTCTCACTCATTCTCTCTCTCTCACTCATCTCTCTCTCCTCTCTCTCACTTATCTCTCTCACTCATCTCTCTTGCTCTCACACTCATCTCTCTCACACACCTCTCTCTCTCACTTATTTCTCTCACGTCTCTCTCTCACTCATCTCTCTTCCTCTCTCTCACTCATCTCTCTCACTCATCTCTCTCTCACTCATCTCTCTCCCTCTCTCTCTTGCTCTCACACTCATCTCTCTCACACACCTCTCACTCATCTCTCTCACTCATCTCTCTCCTCTCTCTCTTGCTCTCACACTCATCTCTCTCCCACACACCTCTCTCTCTCACTTATTCTCTCACTCGTCTCTCTCTCCACTCTCTCTCTCTCTCACTTATTCTCTCACTTGTCTCTCTCTCACTCATCTCTCACTCATCTCTCTCACTCATCTCTCTCTCACTCGTCTCTCTCTCACTCATCTCTCTCACTCAGCTTCTCTCACTCATCTCTCTCACTCATCTCTCTCACTCATCTATCTCACTCATCTCTCTCACTCATCTCTCACTCATCTCTCTCTCCCTCATCTCTCTCACTCATCTCTCTCACTCATTTCCCTCACTCATCTCTCTCTCACTCATCTCTCTCTCACTCATCTCTCTCACTCATCCATCTCTCTCTCACTCATCTCTCTCTCACACACCTCTCTCTCACTATCTCTCTCACTCATCTCTCTCACTCATCTCTCTCACTCATCCATCTCTCCTCACTCATCTCTCTCTCACTCATCTCTCTTTCTCTCACTCATCTCTCTCACTCATCTCTCTCACTCATCTCTCCACTCATCT